>NW_008593996.1:4197-61718 GCF_000691845.1 Merops nubicus | reverse complement strand
AAAGAGTGCTGCTTGGCGTTATTAAGAAGTGCGTCAATCCACATGAATCATCTGAAGCCTTGCTTTCTACCACTGCTTATCCCAGAAAGTGGTGTCAACAAATGTGCCAGTGTACCTACGTGACCACTTAAACTGACTGTGCATCACAAGGGCACGTCTTACCTTTCCTCTGCATAAGAGTTTTGCCAGGTTATTCCCAAGCAATAAACAGTACTCCTCAGTGACCTCCAAAATCCAGATGCTCTTGTCTGTGGTGACCAAATTGTGTTCTTGCACCTGCCACGGTTTAATGTGAAATTAGTTTTCCAGTGAAATCTTTTAAGTACCTGTGTCATATATAAAAGGACAATTGATCTTAAAAGATGCCTTCTGAGAGAATAAGTGGCAATTCCTTAAGATCATTGTGATGTACAACACAATGACAGTTCCCAGCCCTCAGGAAGATGGTGCAGGTTTTGGCATGGACCTGAATAAGGTCAGGACTGGATTCAGCTTTCCAGTTTCATAAAGTATCTATATAAAGTGTGATTATTTAATTGTAAATACATAATGGTATGCCGGAGTGAAATAACTCTCAATAATCATTGTTATACTGAAGCTACTGACTCATTGTTGATTCAACTGAGAATCAAGCAAATGAGACAAAATGAGTTAGCTAATCAGCCTTTGCTTGCTCAGAATGATAGCACCACCCACTGCCACCACCACCAGCCGGAACAAATATTCAGCAGATTTGGTCTATGGCCTTTTCCATGGCACAATGCCAAGCTATGTATTAAGGCAGCCTCAACTCTGTAATGCCTCTACTGTCATCCTATCTGATGGAAGAAACACATGATCAACAATTCTCACCTCAATGTTTCGTCTTTGATGATCTACTATAGGAAAGAAATTATAGACATTTCTGGAGTCACTATCATGCTAAATCCAGCTTCACAGTGAGTCATTGAAGACCAAGGGGCAGGTCTTGGGAAAAAAAATAATTTAAAATTCTTTAGTCAATAAAAGCATATTATTCCAAAAGACCTAGACAATATCCTTGGATTATTATACTTCAGTTGGATGACAGAAAATAGGAAAAGTCTGTAGATGTTCTTTCAATTTTGCTTTCTTTGTTTACCTTGTTATTCTCTGATAAAAGGAACAGACAGAGTAAAAGGGAAGAGAAGTGAACAAAGTCATCATCATTATTTCTAATTGAATAAGTGAAGAATTTTAAGGATCTGTAAATTTAAAACAAATACATGAGAATTTACTGCAAATTCACCCTACCAGTTTATTAACTGCTTATAGCCATGAGTGAAAAAATCATAATCTAGTCCCATAATGACAATATGCTCTGACTGCAATTGAACAGGATACTTGGCTATAGCCCCACATGTTGAAAAAACGACTGGCAACGTGATATGTTTGAAATGCCAGGCTGTGAGCACTACTTTTGTCTGCAGGTTATTCTTCTATATCTAGCTATAATAGTTTAATCTATAAACTTATGCCTTCCAGACCACATATTCATAACCTTTAAAAATCTCTTTTCCCTAAAAGTAGTTTTCCCTAAAGCTTCTGCTTCACCACAAAGGAAGATGCATCAGGTCTGAGATGCCTACAATCAGTAAAATCATAGTTTTTCATCCTACCACCTTACTACAGATGACACAGATTACATACAGGCTATCCATGTATAAGTGCACCCATATGTATTTAAAACTGCATTTCTTGCTTGCTCTGCAGCATTTTTCTTTAGAGGTTTATGTCAACATCTTTGGCAAAATTCCCCCTTTCCCACTGTTTTGCAGTATGCTATGAACTGTTACCTACTGGCCATATGTAAGGTGGCTGAATTTGAGCAAACTTGCAAGCACAGACTGAACAATGTAAAGCACTGTGCCAGAAATTTGAAAAGTGGTCTAGAAATCAATTACATTAATCTGCATTTTCATTTACTAAATCACACAACCTTATCTCAGCACGTAGAAGAGCTTGAATATTGTTTTGTGGCAACTAGGTGTCATTTGCTAGTCTTTACTTTTTTTCTATTGCTTCCACATTTACTTTGCTCTTCAGATTTGATTGAGAACATCTCCAAGTCAAATTTGTTGTCTTCTGGCATACAAAAAATTATATTTTTTTCCCCTATATGTCATCTATCTTCAGTTCCCTATCTGTAACACTGGAGATCTGTTATGCAGCTGACAAGTCTTACAGGGAAAAGATAGAACAAGAACTGTAATCTGTAAGCTGAGTAAAGCAAAACAAATATTTCAATCAGAGAGGTTTCAAGCTCTGCTTAACTTCAACAACTTCAACTCTGAAATTTTTTGTTTGTTTGTTTGTTTGTTTTTCAGGTGCAATGGGCAGAGAAAGAACTCTCAGTGACTACAAGGAATGCTGAATATACTGCAGATGGCACTGCAAAGGAATTGACCTGGTGACTGCTGGAATCATTTTTCATAAAGTACAGTAAAAAAATATGCCTAGTGTAACCTTGCCAAAGAGGCTGCTGCACAAAGCTTTGCCTGGTAGGGACTATTTTTCTGCAGCCTCCTACAGGTATGATCCAAATTCTGTCCAATCAATAGCTGCCTGAAAATATCAACATTCTACCATTCATACAAAAGTGCTCAAGGCCACATTATTAATTACTAAGAGCACCTAGTGCTGTTAGAAATATCCAGGTTTTTATATCATTATCTAGATGTATGTAATAACTTGAACCAGATCCTGTATCAGAACAAAATGTTGTTAGAGATCAAATTACTCCCAGGGAATAATTTTGTCCCATTCAAGGCATTTAGTGTTTGGGTTTTTTTCCTTGATTTCCATGGCTGGGATTTCACTTGCAAGGGTGTAATGATTGCAATGGTTAGAACACAATGGAATTTGATTTTGATTATTATTAACCTCCAGTCAGCCACCCTGCATATTTAAAACAAAAAAATAGTTCCTACCTTTGCACATAAAATCATGGCTTCAGACTGCAAGTAGCTTCTTTTATTTATATCTTTTCAGTGTCATACTCTTTTGCCTGCCTTTTGTTTGGAATTAGTGCATACTACAGTTAGTAGTATCCTTTCTTTGGTATTAAAACTCCTAGAGGAAGACCCTACCCCTTGGTAAGATTTTGTTTCCATGGAAGAAATATAAGCTGGAGATTTTCCAAGTTACAACGATCATTTCACTTTCACATAATTTCTTATGACAGTATTTCAACATTTATTTTTGGAAAATTAACAGAGAACCATGTGCCTGATGCACTAATGGATGCAACCACATACAAATTAGGGAAGGTTAAACAAAAACATATAAGAATGATCAGTATGATCCCCTACTGTAGGATTATGGTAAATTTTACAACACTGAAACATAAAAGGTTACCAATTCCACTAAATATTTCAGTAACAGAAAGATCCTGTCCAGCACTAAACCAGAACATGGTTCATAGATTAAGCAACTTCAGTACAGTGACTGCTATATGATACATCATTTTTTTTAGTTTAGTAGTAAACATCTTTATGCAAAACACCTGATAAAATTGCTTTCATTTTAGCTTTCCCCTGGGTTCTTCTGTAAGAACACTACTAAGAGGTTAAAATGTATAAAACACAGTGTCCTCATTGGATTTAGACCACAACATTTCCTGAATTAAAAATTTCTGTTGAATGCAACTTGCAGAATTCCCTGATTATTTTCTTGATGGACATGTCCCCTATGTGTGCATGTGAATCTCATCCCATCTGTATTAATTCCCATTAAATTCTAACAGGAAACTCCATAACTGGAGAAAGGACCCTTGAGGGGAGGGGAAGGGTGTGACCTTTGACTGAAAGCCTCTTGCTGCTCTCCAGCGAGCTCCTGTTGCAGTAATCAGCTCCTGGCAGCAATACAAACCCACTGGGCAGATGGGTGATTGAGAGCCTGCAAAGGACCTTCCCGAGAGCATCCAGACATGGGCCCACATTTGGTCCCTATCACCCACTGTCACTCTCTGACCTCGTGGTCTTTGGCAGAGGGGGCTGGTACGGTCTCCTCGGAGGTGAGCATGCAGACTGCCTACGCACATGCACCTCTTGCTATGATGATCCTGAGATAAGTGTGCATATTTGCATAAACAATGTCTTAATTTTTTTGTACTTTTTCTGTAAGAATAAAAGTTCTGAAAGGAACATCTTCTTCCTGAGTAAAAACTGTGAGTTCTGTGTTTTACAAATTCACATATATGCACTGCTTAAAATGCGCAAGCTCATTTTAGAGAGTAAGAGTGTGTGGTGCAGAACTGAGGAAAAAATGGTCGTGTTTGAAAATTATTTCACATGTTTCCTTGGCTATTCACCATGATATTACATTTATTCTCCACAAACTTGTAGTGATCCTTCTTTGTCATTCTAGGCTGCTCACAGATGTCAGAATTTATTTAACATTCTACAATGATTTTGACAGTGCACATACACATCTGACAATTTCAATATGAATACTGAGGAAATATTATATTGCATTCCACAGACCAATACAAAATGAAAAACAAATACTTCATTTTCATCAAATTAAAAAAGTATTCATGCAAAAGTATTACTGTTATATTCACAAAGTATAGCAAAACTTCCAAATGAAAAGAGTAAGTTGCAAAAGGAATCAAAATGTAATGAATTACAGTATTTGGGGGAGGGAAAAAAGGATTATTAAGATCATTTAAACATATAGTTATTAGTACCATTTCTTCTTTTGGTAATCGGATCATTTAAAATCATTGAATAGTGCTAGATTACAGTTCTTAAGAAGAACACACCACCCTCAGCAAGGTTTTTCCATGTGCTTTCAGCTTCTGGTCTTTTCAGAGTCAATTTTCAATACTCCGTATCTCCAGTCATTATTCAGGGGCAGCATGAACACAGCCAGTGATAAAACTGATTAGAAAATGTGGACAGGGTGGGTAAATGCATTAGGAGTGAATGAGAGAAGGAATGGGGAACCAAGTTGCTTTTGTTATGCATGCCATGGGAGCTAGGACAATACACCAGGGAAGGTCTTACATAGCCAGCTCACAATTATCAAACACTAGTGGCTAATGGAGGAGGAACAGGATTAAATCCATATGGTAATGACATTGAAAAGGGAAAAGAGGGAGTAATAAGAAAAGAAAAATCGTAAAAAGGATAAGTCATCTCCTCTCAAACAATTTTAAACCTCAGTCCATATTCTGATGAAGAAGACTGATTTGCCATTGGTTTTGGTGGGAGTAGCACTGGGCTCATTATTGGCATCTGGTATATCCACAATATATTACATAACCCTCCATAATATGCTCCCAGAAGTGACTACCTAAAAAACATCCGTGACTACCACACAAAATTCATCTCAGTTCTCATGTTAAAGGCAACGGTCAAGGGCCTTGATTCAACAGCTGAACTCTCCTTTACATTTCTTCTTTAAACAACAAATGCCTGGTATATTCTCACATCTAAACAGGCCGCTGCCAGTGAAAAGAAGCATTAACAGAACCCTCCCCATGGCACTTTCATGGCCACTTAAGTGCTCATTCAGGCTTGATGCTCCAGTACTTTCCAATATACCTAATGTTAAATAAGAAAATTGCCCTGCTTGGATGAACATTATTACTACTAAGCTTAAAAGTTTAGTAAATGTTGAGTTGTTGGTAGGACCCTTCAGTCTCCTCCTCTTCTCCATGGTCAAAAAGTTAATGTTCTCATTTTCTCATTAATTGTGATCTGCCAGAATGGAGTTGCAGTGCATGAAATTTAAAGGATAATTTCTGAAGTGATTTCAAAATGTTACGAAGGAGAAGTGCATTGGCACTTCTCAGTATGCATTCTCAGTAGAGCACAACAGCACTCAAGAGTGGAATTGCCTGATATTTTACTTCCACAGCCCACTAAAATATTTGAGTGCGACACACAAACAATTAAGATCTTGAATCAGCAGAAATCCTACCACCCTACTTTTGGAAGGTTTGGAGGCAAGCATTTATAACTCTAAAATTTCATAACATCACCCTGAAGTCCAACAGATAATCTTGCACTATTTCTAAAGGAAGTGACTTAGTGGCAGTAAAAGGAAGAAGGGCATGCCTTCGCTGTAGCATTGCATTAAACATAATACGTAACAGGAAACACTCTGCTGGGATGAAGAGGAGCACTGCTACCTCAGGTCATGAAGAATTCTCTTTTTAGCCAATGATTTTTGCCGAGCTTTCTGTTGCTTCTAACTAACTTTGTTGTTTCTCTTTAACTAATCCC
The DNA here is from genome assembly GCF_000691845.1 of Merops nubicus. Taxonomy (NCBI): domain Eukaryota; kingdom Metazoa; phylum Chordata; class Aves; order Coraciiformes; family Meropidae; genus Merops; species Merops nubicus. Next base: position 55,467 of record NW_008593996.1, on the reverse strand, counting down.
CTCCCCTGAAGATAGACAGTAAGACCTTCTTTTTTATGCATCTGGCAAAAAACCCTGATAGTTCATTTCCCTTAAAGGCTTGACATGGGAACTGACAAAGAGGCGTCTTAGTCCTGGGCAGGGAAGCACCTTATCAAACAGAAATGGTGGCACACAGCCCCATAGTTCTTCTGTTCCCCCTAGGACTAGGAGCTTGCTTGTCCTGCTAAGCCCCATAGATGTCTGAAAAAGTCTTTGTTGCTCACATAAGAGAACCACAAAGTGAAAGTGGAAAAACAAGCCCCAAAAGAAATATCTGGATCTCAATTATTCCAGAACTTAAAAGAATTTGGAGCCAGGACTTTGAATCACATCTGCCTGTACTGAAGAAGCAATGGGAAACTTCCTGTACCAAGGGCATGGCAAGTTTGCTGGACTGAAATTTGTCTTTCACTTAGAGGTTTGGAATGATTGATGTGGTAATATTCAAACAGTAGTTATAAAGTAAGCATAAAAATCTGAAACTTCAAACGATGACTAGAGAAGGTCACAGAAAAGTGTGACAGCATGCACACTACAAGTCAGAACTATCAGGAACTTGTCATGCCATTGAATATTGGTACTGATTGATGGTTAACAAATACAAAGCTGCTATCTCCAAATGATTTAGAGAGTTCGGAAAGCTCTTGGGAAGGTTTCTGCATGAAGAGCAGCAGGTTATGCACAGTTCTGTCTCCTGACCTGAAGCTGTATGGCCAGCCTGGGTACAGAAGCGCATGGCTACCTCCACTGGGTGGACTACAAAATGTCCAGGGATGACAATCAATGGCTTCTATAAATACACTCACCACTCTGTTCTCCTGTCGTGCCCAGTATATTTTACTGCTGAATCTTTCTCTTTTTGCCCTCTAATGAGTGTCCAGTTTGGCACACTGAGAAATGCGCCCTTTTTTTTTCTGCTAAAAAGGTAAGTGAAAACTGACAGTTCCATCTGATTCTTATCCACAGAGGCAGTGTTAAATTTTCCTCAGCTGAAAATCACACTTACTGTATTGCCATCGTACCCACCATATTCTGATACCTCCTGCCAAAATGCAACTCTGACTCACAAGACCAGAACATAAATATTTCTGTTCTCTAATTTTCATAACACACTTTAAAATGCATTTGTTTTTTTCTAGATACAGTTCCATGGCCTATTAAAGAAGCAGGAATTTGATCCATCACACTAAAAGCATCACCACTTGGGCTAGATTTATGAGTAGCCTACTCAGCCACTCTACAGGAACAGAGAACTGCAGGGAAGGACACTCTCACCCCCAGATTGCTGTATTTGGTGAAGTTGCTCAGATTGCTCTCAGCTGCTCCCACTCTGGGGAATGGTGTCAGCAGTTGTGACACTGAGTTCCATAACAAGATCTGGTGCAGCTACACTTTTGCTTTAAATGAGCTTTTTGAGTAACATAAGAATTTGTACTAACTAGCACAAACTCCACACATGCTGAACACAGAGTTATGACCCTGAAGTGAGCTCTGTGCTTTTGTGATGAGACTGCATCGACTATTCAAGCTAGGTATTTAAAATTCACTCTAGTATCTCTACACAACACTAAAATCTATAGTACAGATGTACACTCGGGTCTTCACAGAGATCAGGCTCTTCCTTACAGGTAATTCTGCTCAACAGACACAAATATTTTGCACCTGTGAGTAAATAACTATATAAAAGTCATTAAACAAAACCACCCTAGATTATAGGCATAATCTGCTTGTTTTATACAGGAAGGACTCCTAAATGAAGTAAGCAAAGGACAGCAGTAGTCCTTGCTCTTGAAGACACCCCAGAAAATCTGAAATAAATCCATGGTAAGGACTTTATGATTTACTCAGCAATAAAAAGTTGGGTTTTTTTAAAAAAAAAATATGACACAGGGAAAAATATACACAGCAGGCAAGATTTTCCATCACTCTTCAGTTTATATGCTACTGTTATGCTAGAAACTAGTGAGTTATTCTTGAGCTGTGTTGACGTCATTGAGCTCAGCATCAGGTGCTTATAAAACAAAGACATAGATGATCTCTATTTTAAATAAGAGAATGAAGTAGTTTCAGTATTTTAAAAATACCAAACAAATCACCTTTATGTTTCAACAGTATGCAATAAATACTTTATCAGGTCAGTGCACTTTAAATGTGAAGTGGTGATATGCTCACTAGCAAATTACAGGAATGATACTAAACCACTGCACAATCACAGACTCACAGAATGGTTGAGATTGGAAGGACCCTTTGGAGTTCATCTGGTCCAGCTCCCTGTTGAAGCAGGGCCACCTAGAGCAGGTTGTCCAGGACGAATCCAAATGGCTTCTGAAGATCTTCATTAAAGGTTTACTAGATGCTACACTGTTTTATTCTGTGTATACATGTATAGCATTTTACTAACTGACAGAAAAGAGGAAAATTATCTCTGAACCTCCTAAGGAAGTACTTGCTTATTATAATTACCACTATGTTTGGGTGGATATCTTAAATTAAACCTGTGATTAAATATTAGAATCTTCAAAACCATGCAAAACAGAACTACAAAGTTTATCCAACAGGCTGTTCAGATACTGCAGCTCATTTTTAAATCACATCTCAAATGAACAAACTATCTTAAAGTGTTTGCCAACCTAGCCAAGAAACTTCTAATTTGATGAGGAAAAAAAGTAGTTAAAAATGGTGGTAGGAAGTTGGCTGAACAGAAAATTTTAATACTCATCTTAATACGCAATATTTAAACAAACCTTCAAGTTCAATGAAAGAGGAAAACAATTTTTTTAAAAGTAACAACCACCCACACCCAAAACCCAAATTTGGGTGTGGCAGGGCTTTCCAGTAAAATTATAGGTTAAAAACGTGAATAGCCAGTGTTTAGCCTTTCTGTCTTGTCTAATAATTACTTTAATATATACTGCTTAATACATGAGATGATTACTGATTTTTCCATAATCTAAACATAAAATCAATCTAGCTATGGAAAAAGATGTCTCTGGTTATCATCACTCTTCATCAGATGGAGCTCTGATGTCGATATTTTCTATACAGCATTTCTTTAAATGGTCTACTCCAGCACAGGAAGCAATTACAGCTACTAATGATGCCTTTCTCTGCAGGATCTGCACATCTATAAAAGACAGTCTGATAAGGAGGTGGGGCTGAGATAAGGTTGCACACAGATTGCTTGCTGCTCCATCAATATGCTGCCATATGCTGTCCCCTACTCTCAGGAACTGCACTGGATCTTACACATCCTGCTTGAAGTACTTCATGCCATCATCTATATAAAACTAAGTGATCCCTATGTGATTATTGCCTTTGAAAGTATGTCCAGTAAAGCACTTAATTCCTCTTGTTTGGCCTGGGAGCAAAAGCCCATAGCAAAGCTTTTGTTTTCTGTGTCTCCATGGTATCTGGTATATATGCAGACAGAAGACAACACCAGGGTGGTGAAAAAGAACAAACAATGAAGAAATGAAGACCATCTCCTGAATGCACTATTTTTGTTAGGAAATATATTTATAGAGGTCTAAAGACTGAGGTAAATCACAAATTATCTGAAGTATGCATGACTTCATGACATGGAGCTCAGTACAATTTCCTGAGACTAATGGTGGGGCACAGAGCTGGCGCTCAGAGTGAATGCTGCAGTTGCTCTGAGGGAAAATATCATCTCCTCTTTCCAAGCTTTTGCATTTCAATGTTAACTTGTCCCAGTTACACTCAAATGTGTTAAGTGTGCAATAAGAAATACGGAGTTGTTGAAACTTTCATTTTGAGATGGGCAGGATGGCAATTCAAAGTCAGGTTTAAAATAGAAAGCGCGTTGATTCCTTCAGTGCTGAAGTATTCCTGTGACTGTAACAGAGGTTGCTCCTCTTTGAACAAACCTCACTGCTAAAAAGACGAATTATGCCATTGGTTTAAAGCAAACTCCCCAGTGAGATCACTGGGGAGGTCTGCTTAAAAAACAGTGGTACAACATGGCAAAGATATTTAATACAATGAGTTTCCCATCTAAGTAGCAAATCCCCTAATGGGGTGTTTCTGGAAACGTACTGGCCGTTTCAAATCAGGGAGGTGGAGCACCAAAGGAGAACGGGAAGATGCTGATTGCCTTGGGAAATGAGTGGTTTCTGAGCAGTGGTCTTCCACCTGTGCAGTGTGTGCTGCCAGCCTCACCTTCCTCTCTTCCAGACAGAAGACTGCTTGTAAGTAGTCTTCCATGACAGCTGTTTAACATAAACACAGGAGCTGTGGCTTAAACCAAAAGAAACAACCCTGTGCTGCATTGCTTGCTATTTTGAAAACAAAACTGGTGGTCTGAAGCAACTTCAAAGTCCTGAATACTCAAATTAGTGCTAAGGAAGATGAACAAAAGATGTGGCTATAGTAAAAAATAAAAATATATAGTATCCTACATAGGTCTGTAATTCATCAGCTAGATCAGCACCAGCATCTAAGGTGTGCAAGGGACAAAGGGAGGGAGGGAGGATGGTGATGGCATCCAACACATCCAAGTTTAAACTGGCTGGTTCTCTCTCAACTGTCATGCACAGTTACTAGAGGCAGAAACATTTCCAAAGAACCGTGCTGGTCACCTAGTTAAGTTTCCATTCTACACGATAACCCAGAAGCATCAAGCAGTGTAATTTAAGCAGTGTAAAACATCCTGCCCTAATTTCTCTTTCTGCCAAAAAGAGGAGAAGGGAGTGAGACATAGCCTTCCACACTTTCATCAGAAGATCTGCACTGTTTCATCAGAGTTATCAAAAACAGTGACAAAAGAAAAGGCAATTTATTACTATGAATCCAGCTTCTGAAAAGACCTCTGGTTATGTCCTGGACTATATGCCACTCTAAAATACTGCTATAACTACATAGCACAAGTAAGCCACAAAATAAGACAGGAACATCATGGACCTTAGTCTCTCTAGATACAGCAAGTAATAGTTCTGTGATTCACACATTGTTCACCTTGACACTACATAGCACTTCCAAAGTAGGGAGAGAAAAAAAAAAAAAAAAAAAAAGAGAAAATGTTTTGATTTACAGTATACAAAATTTAGTATTTTATTTCTACAATAAAATTTAAAATGTCTGGTAGATATTTTTGTGGTCATTTAAAAAACATATATGGAATCAGGTTTCCAAACTTTTTTGTCTAAGAGGGATGGCTAGAAATGTGCTTTTTCCAAAGAAAGCTGAAGTTACAATGGACACCAAAGGAAAAAAAATCGGAAACACAGCCATACTATGTCAGTTTACAGGACTTAAACCCCAGTGTTGTTAAATGGAAGGTGGAAAAACAATCAGAAATCAGAAAATAACACATGAAATAAGCAGTTTGGCATGGGCTAAATGTATTTTGAAATACAGTTTGATTCAGTTTAATTTAACAATTTTTTTTAATTAACATGAAATTTTCTTCTTTCCACTATGCTGATGGTGAGTTGAAAAAAGAACAGAAACAAAGCAATTTCTGGCTGAGCTGATACTTTGTCTTTAAAATTTTCCTTTTGGAAATAGAACACATAAGAAAATTTCTGTTATCACAGCTTTCTAGTCGATGGCCATGAACAAAAATTTCAAGGTTGCTTCTCTTGACTGTGTTGTATTTCCTCATTTCTCCTTATCTTATGCTCTTCAGTGCATACAACAGAGAGAGCGTTCAGTATTCAGCCCTCACAGTGTTAGAAAAGATGCCTTTTCACTTCAGGATACAGAATTTAATTTATCTCATTATTCTCAGTGTTTTTTTTACAAGATAATCTAATGATTTAGCAAGTAAGAGAATCGGTTCCACTATATGTCACAAAAAGCAATATTTGCTATTATTGTTCATGATACATTAGGATGTTATCTTACTGGATGTATCTAATTCAACATCAGGCTGCTGTCTCTCAGAAATTCCCCAGATCTTTTCTAAGCATAACAAAATAAATAAAACTGCTTCTTAAATCAGCATTAATTCAGTAGAACATAGATCTGAGGCTTCGTTTTGCAAATTATGTGTGTTAGCACAAAGGATATGACCATCAGCAGAAAACCGACTTTACTATCCAGTTCCAATAAGTATAGGAAAGATATTATATGGTTAACAACAGGGGAAACAGATCAATATATTCACTCATAGCAGACAATGTAACAAAGGAAGGGGTAAGCCAAGCCAAGAACCCAATGAGGGAAGGAATGAGCCAAGTCAAAATTCCAGTTACAACCATGCAAAAGTCACTATAGCAATTGCCAAAAAGCATTGTCACATACATCACTCTTTTCCTGTCCAGCTCTAAATCCTGTCTCACCATTGCTGGGAACTCTGGTTGCACTGGACAGTCTGGGAGCTCTTCCAATAACAAGGAAACCCTACACAGCACATTAACCCATAGATTATAATTTCCCCATTCACTGCCAGCTGAACCAGCTCTTATACTATTAACTTCAAAGGCAGGACACCTTGTGTTAACTTAGTAATTGATTTTCACCCAAGGTTGCCCAGGCCTTGAGAGAAAACCAAGAGAGGTTTCTCCCACTGTTGGAGAATCCTCTGCCTGGTTGCGGAAATCACCTGTATGTCAACTTTGATTCAGAACTGCGGACTTAGACCCCAGCACTTCAGGTGTTGGTTATCTCTGGTAACTTTTTACTTGCTTTTTGTCTTACCTACACATCTTGCAACTTTTCTTGGGAGTACAAAACAATTTTCTTTCTTAAAGACACAATGAAATATACAGTTTATAACAAGGCTTTTTTCAGTTTATTCCAGTAAACAAATATACTCCAGATTACTACAAAGACACGTAAAGGAAGGATTAACTGGAGTACAGGCAGGTCTTTTTGTTCCATATTTTTGAAAAAAGATAAACAAAACCCCAAATCCCAAAAGCCCCCAAAACCATTCACAACATTAAATACATTTTAAATCATACCCCCTTATGCTAGTGTAGTGATGACTGTTCAAATTGACAGAAATCTTGGAATAATTGCTTTGAAGATGGAACGTCTTAATTCTTCTAATAGATACTGACTCAGATGTTACTGATACAAAGCAGCCTCAGTCCTTTTTTCATCCAGAGCTTGTACAATAAGGAGTCAAGAAAAATAAGAATGGACAGCGTTCATATTGATACACAGAGCCTTGACTTGTCTTTTCTTTAGATGCACCTTATTATAAGTAAGTAATAGCATTATATTTCGTACTGCAAAGTGTTATTTCTTCATATTTTCCTCATAACTCACATAAGTGATTTTGGATTGTGGACATATCATCATGACAACATTGTTTTCCTATGCATCCAGTACATGAATTCCAGTTTGTGTTATCATATTTCCTTTTTGTTTGAATTAAATAATCGCCTTCTCTCTGTCCCTGTTTAATTACACTTGCAGGGGTTGTAACTCCTAAGAGAACTAAATTAACCTTAATTACTAGAGTTTTTAACAGAAAACAGTTTCAGAATTTGAGTACTCCTGAAATGCTTGTTCAGCTGTGGACCACAGTATCTAAAAGACTAACACAACTATAAGATACTTCATGCCACTTCTGAAGTAGCTTTAAGAGAAACTACAGTAATCTTTGACTACATAAACTGGTTTATACCAACAACATCTTTTTACTTCTCAGAAGGTAGTAAAAGATTGGGTTATGCAACCTGGAATGCTGTATTGGGTTAACATAGCTCCTGAGCAAGTATTTATTTACTTCTAATGAATAAATTATAGAGAATAAATAACAAGGCATTCAGGAAGATGGAGAAGAAAAAAAAAAAAAAGTAAAAAATAGAGAAAAAACCCCAAAATTTTAATAGGGGGGAATAATTTAGAAACTAGAGCCACCAAACAAATAAAAGGTAAATGACCAAGGCAAATCCAAATCCTCACATAGCAATAACTAGATAAAATCATCTGCTGGATCTCATAAAACCTTTTAGCTGATGAACAGACTAACTTCTTTGTGTTTCTCCTAAGACAATAGGGCTCCTAGTAGTGCTACATAAAGCATGCCCAAAACCAAGTTGTTTCTTCAGCAGAAACAATTGAGCAACGACTAGAATAATCAGTGACTGAAATACCTACAGACCATGGATGGGACATGCCAGAACACACTAGAGAGGCTCAAATTACATTCGTAATTTCCCTAGGAACTTGGTAGATGATGATCATGCAACAGGCAAGCATAAACCTTGAGACCAGTAGTCCTAAATAAATTCTATAAATAGAGATTCTAACAATGACTACATAAACAAACAGACATTCATCAAATTCAGAAATGCTCACTCTTCTCTAATAATCACACATGTGCTAAAACTAACATACAAAAATTTAATTTTAGCCATTTAGAAGTTTCTTAATAAAATACATTGGTTGAAACTTGTCACACATTATGATTATCCATCTTGCCTTTGAGATAATAAATAATAATATTAACATTAATATAGTAATCAACATTACCAAAAAAAACCCAAAAAAAATCTACCCATTTTTTGAAAATTAAGATGGGTTAGTGTTTAAGGAGAATTTTGCTAAGAACCGATTTTATTAACACATTTTGAAGCCTATTGTATAGTACACAAAGTATTAAAAAAACCTCAAGAATTACAAACTCTGAAGACCTCTTACTTCTCTCCTACTAGGACATCAGTTCCATCTAGCAACATCAGATCAAACCTTTTACAAACACCATAACCTTCATATTAAAACTAGCTGGTGTTTTTTTCTGCTCATATTGGAAGGCTTTTGCAGAAACTCATTCCTCTGATAGCTAATAATCCTTAAATTTGTTTCCTGTTCATACTCCATTTTTCTTTGTACCAATGCAGTCCTTTTTTTCACTCATCTTGGATGTTTATCTTCTTGATGTTATAACAGAGAATAATGTCTGCTCCCAGCCTTTGATTTTCTAGACTAAGAAGCCAGGCTCTTTATATCTCTCAATAGAAAACAGCATATTTTTCCTGCCATTTAGCCTAATATCTCTTCCAGACAACTTCAGATCTTTCTATGAGGCTGTAAATGCATAACCTTGCAATTCTCACTGTTAAATTCCATTTTACTGCTATTACTTCACCTCTTCAGGTGATCCCATTTTTACTGTATTGTGATCTTCCTCTTTGCTGTTAATCTCTGCAAATAGCATCTGGCCATTCTTTCCTCTCTCTGTTTATTATTTTTGTTTTGTTTGTTTGTTTGTTTTTTTGCTAAGTTCTGTAATAAAAATATAGTAGGATAGATGTTTAAAACTTTCTGTAGTAGTCTCGGGCATATTTAAGAGGTTTGTTTGTTTGTTTTGTGTTTTTTTGTTTGTTTGTTTGTTTTTTTGTTTGTTCTTCCTTCAGAAAGTAGTGTGTGTTTCCTAGTTTATCACTATTTAGATACCTAATTTAGAATAAACACTGTGACTGTTTTATTTTTGTATTCCCGTTATGTGCCTACCAGCTTCTTTAGGTACTTAATGCATTCTTACAGTTTGACTGGTTGGTTGCAACTTGAAGTTTCTCTACAAATGTATTTTCAGATGTTGATCTTCCATAGATCTAAACTCTGAAAACTTAATGATCACACCTCTATATGAAAATGTTGAACATTTGGAAAGCCTTCTTTGTTTTAATATTTTCTGAAATGCTTTGTTTTTATGCATTCAGATACACTATAACAACTTTCCCTGTCACTAGTCTGTTTCCTAACCTGGCCACCCAAGACTTATTGTGTATAGTTTTCAAGTGATTAGCCTGTTGCATGCAGCAACCAGAAATACAAAACTCAGGCCTCTCTCTAACACTGTATGTGTTCTGAAAGGAAAGCCTTTCCTTGAAAATTGCAGCATGCAAATGGGGGGCTACCACAGCTACTACTCAGAAGCAAGGGGAACCCAGACCTCACAGGACCATAATGGAGAAGACAGCAACTCTTCCACAGCTGAAAGAATAACCCTCTTCTCCCTTCTACATTCTCCTCAGGATTTTTCTGTGAGACCAGAAATTGAGTTACCTTGTTTTGAGGCATTCAAGTGGTACAACAGACTTTGATTTGCTAAATGGATTCTACTTCTGATGTGAAAGATTACTATTTTTCTTTTTTACCCAGAAAGCATACTTTTGTTTTATTAAGAAAGAAATTGACTCAATAGAAATACATTTACTTAACCTATTCAAAACTCAAAGTGAAAAAAGTCAGACCATAATAGGAGACCTTGCATTCCTATCAATACTTTTCTTGTTAGTATTACTGTTACTCTGATGGTCATATTTCCATAAATGCTTGAGTCTTCTGTTCTTCACTTAAAGACAGAGGTGCCAGTGATCAACTTCTGAAATTTTATGAATTTAATATAGTAGTGTTCACCATTTTTCTGTTTCTGCCTAACTGTACTTATCAGCAATGCTGACAAATGGCACTCTTGGAATTACTCCAACTTTGAGTTTACAGGAAAGTTGTTTTTTTTTTTAAAGGCTCACTAACAAAGGTAATATGAGGAGGTTAGACTGCTACTCTTTCTGGCAAAATTAATTTCTTTGGCTTTTCATCTGGCTGAGAAACAGAAATGCTTTGGACCTGGTTAATTCCTGACCAGAAAGAGCTGTTACTACAAGGATGGTTGTGCTGTTGTTATAAAAGACAGATGTCATGACTAACAAGACTTCAGCAGCCTTTAAGGCAGGAGTGAAGAATGTTTCTTCTATTTAATCCTGTCTGTGAGTTACTTTGTTAGCCATGGCTTTGACTGGTAGGAATGTGAGAGGATGGCAATGGTGGGATTCAAAGAAGCATAGAAAGGGAGGGTTTGTTTATTTTCATTTTTCAGTCTGTGTTGTCTATATTTGGTCTTCCACCTTATTTCAATGCTTGCAGTTTTGTTTGTCCAACACTGATAAAGCCACAAAATATCTTAAAAATGAAGCAGCAAAAGGGAAAAAAGTTTATTACAAAAATTCTTACTTTTTTGTATGGTTTCTAAGGAACATTTACTCATGCACTCTGTTTAAGGTTTGGGGTGATGTTTTTTTTTTTTTTTCCCTCCTGATAATCCAGTGCTGGTGCTCTGTAATGTTACATACTTGACCTGGATTTTATTCTTCCTTCTGTTGTGTTACCCCCAGAGGCTTCAAGTAACATAATTAAGAAAAAAAGAAATCTGTAACAACCAAGCATATCAAACAATTTTAGGCTTTAATCTTTTCAGCTCATATAAGGAAGGGAAGGTTGGGTCTTAACAGGGCCTCAATTACAGGCCCTCAAAGGAAGAAAAGGAAAGGAGATGCATGTACCATCATTATGTATGTCAAAGGAGATACTCTTTGCTCTGCAGATTCTTCCTCCAATTTTGGCAAAAATGCTTTTCCTTTGCCCCTGTTTCCTTGCTAAAAACCCCCCAGAACTGGCTTGCAACTCCCTCCTTCAATTTTAGTGAAAATGGAAGAGATCAGATAGGTTACCTACAGACAGCATTAAGTTAACAGTATCCACAGTAACTGGGACTCAGCTACACTGGAGAGCTGCTGCAAGAACTTCAGCTAGCTAGTTTAGATTGATAGATGAGGTTCACCATGGCCAGTAGAAATACATAGGCTCCTCCAGAAGACTCAAAACATTCTGCAAGGAGCTTCTCTCACTCTTTATTTTCCATTGACTAAAGAGAAAACATGACAGTAACAATACTCTTTTGTCTGTGTGTGTATGACAACAGGGCTTTCCCTATCAACCAATTCCTACTGATCATCATCAGTCTTGTGGGGTAGCTTTCACAAAGGAAATCAGACCCTGGTGATCAATGAGCTTCCCTCCAGTGTCAACAACGCAACTCCTGAACAGGAACTGATGTTTGATATTGCTGAAGGGAAAAGGATACCAGCCTGCCCCTACTACATGATTTAAAGCAGATGCAAAATAAAAGGTCCCAGGCTCAATCAGTCTGTTTATGCCTCAAGCTCGAAGGAGTCTGCAGCTCTGGAAAAGTTGCAAAGTTAAGAAAAACATCTGATTACAGCTGCAGAAACCATGAGCTGGTGCCTAATTTTAAGATCTGTACATGTCAAACAAAGGAACTCCTGGGATCCCAGCATCTTTGTAAGTAGAATCATTAATTTAGATGCTTAATTGTGAATTTGGTGTCTACCATGGGCACACGGTTCCAGATCTCCTGAACTGCAAACCATTTCAGCATTTCTGATTCCTTTTATAAGGCTCCGTGTGTGCAAAAGTGGTTGACATAATTATGTTATTCAAACGAAATACTGCACATAGGTAAATGAGCTTTGCCAGGACAGTAGGCAGACATTTGGGAATCCAGAACTTAAAGTGTAACAGCACAACTCTGTCATTTATAAAAGGGATTTTTTCATTTGCTATCATTACCCACAGTTACTTGCCAACAGTCACTTGATAAAAATCTGAGGTACTAATGTATACATAGCTTGATTTAGAAAATCTAGCAAGTCATTAACCCTAAGCAATATGTGCTTATCTTTGCTGGTGATGCTGTCAGTGTTTAATTTCCTGTAGATCATAAATTCAATAAGGAATTGACAGTGTTGCCTGCAGTAAGTAAGGGGAAAAAAAATCCCTTTCAATATCTTACCCTATTGATCATTTTCTTTACTAGTGAAGCTCTCTGTAAGCTATGTGGACAGTAAGGTCATTCCTGAAAGTGTCAAAAAGTATGTGTTTCATGGTGTCTTTCTGGTGCAAATAATTGGTGGAAGGGAAGGAAACAAGTTCTCTTTTCTCTCATTCCGCTTTCTAAGGCTTCTTGAGTTTTCCAGTATTGTTTTCTAATTAACAAGTCTTACATGCTTCTGAAGGATTTATCTGGTTTTGAAATGCTTTTCTCTGAGAAATTTACTTACATAAATAAAAATAATTAAAAATATTGAAAATAAAGCTTACTAACAGTTTCTCCTTCATTACAGGGAATTTAATGCAACATTTTTTGTTCTTTGCTTTATTCAAACTGTTACCCAAACAATCACGTCTACTCTGCATATTTTTAATGGTCCCTTAGATACACTACAGTATTATGTAAGACCTGATCCTGTTCTCAAATAATCAGACGTCTATGACCAAGACGGGGAACAATCCAGACAGATGGTGCTTGAGCAAGTCTATAGAGGTGAACAGAAGCCACTCCACTGACTCAGCCCCGGGAGGCAAGAGCTGTAGAACTCCTATCAAATATGTGCTCAACCAAAATATTAGGGAATTGTCCATATGTCTAATGTTCTTGTGCTGGAGATCTTGAAATCAGCATATGGCTTAACTTGGAGAATGGATTCAAGTTTCTCACAATGTTATTTATGTATATCCTGTAAAGTCTGGCAACTTCAGAGCAAATCACTTTAGAGTAACTTATTTTAGACTTTTAGACTAAGCAATGTGCATCAGCCCTCTCAAATTCATATTCAACTGAGAACCGTCTGGCTACTTTTGAGCTGATTTATCTGTCAACTGAAAAAAAAAAAATGCTGTGTTCATAGACATCAGAAGTGTAGTCACATTCCTACAGGGCTATGTTTTAAACCTATGAATAGTTTATATTTACCAACATATATAGTTTTAAAGTTTATATAAAACAGCACTACTACTGCAGCAGTCTGCCTCAGTATTCAGTACTGCACACAAAAGATCTCTCAGATTTTGGAGAGGCTCTGTCACGCTAAAGCTTAGCATCTCTAACATTCAAAGGTCTGCAGTTAAAGTAAAACTCTGGATGGCAATAGTCAGCTGTTCTCCATGGGCAAAGTAGCACCACATAGCCTTATTAGTTACATTCTATATTCTTTGTGTTGTGTCAAATGAAAAATCTTAGTAGACATTCACTGAGAGGAAGTTTGGGCCCGTTTGTGGCTTGCTACAAAAGCCTACAGTCCAATTATACTCCTGGGGAGAAAAATGTGCGTTATAAGATCCAGTGGCAAGACAGGAGTGTTTAACCAGAAGTAGTTCTTACTGCTTCATCCCAGTGTGATCAGTAGTTACAAAACTTTTAGACAGGATCAAGATTTTCACTGGAAGAGCAGAAGTGCTACAATGATTGAACTTGATGAGAATATCCCACAGGGAACCCCAGATCTGCCTCTGGAGATGTGTTTATTATGTATTCTACCTTTGACCAAAACCAAAGTCATCAAAGCATCTTTTTAATGCGAGTGAGAACCACACCATGACTATATCCTGAATACAAAACAGCTGGTTCTTGCAACTTCAGAGTGATCACAGGATGCCTGTTACAAATGCACTGAGAAATATCCTAGGTACCTTTGCATGGATCTTTCTATTCCAGTTCTACAACTGGTATATATCAACTAAGCACACCAATTAGAAAATGTTGACAAATGACATCCATATGTGCAGCTAAGAAGAAAGGAAAAGATTTTAAAGATGACACATTTTGGTTCTTTATTGCTGTTGTTTTTCTCCATCAGAAATCATAAAGCAAACTTGCATCTGATCCACAAGAACCTGAGGACCAGAGAATCTGGAAAGAAAAAAAAAAAAAAAAAAAAAACACACAACACACCAAAAAAAAAAACCCAAACAAACCTTCCTTGGGAAGTGGACATAATGGGAGGTCTTCAGAGTAGCTTTTTCCTCAAAAAAAAAAAAAAAAAAAAAAAAAAAAAAAAAATTTTTGCTTTAACAAGAGTTACATATTCTTCAAAAAGAGAGGGATTCATGGGCCAGTCTAAAAGAGTAGAACAAATTTTCAGATTTACAAAAAGCTCTTTAAGTAAAAAGGGCAAATGTTATTCATATTACTCAGCTGATGGAGTTGGAAAATGGCAACCATAAACCTCATTGCTTCTATAGCTGGGTAGTGGAAGAATCATCCCACTTTGAAATGTTTCTTGTAAACCAGTATATATTTGTTTAGGCACTACAGATCTAGGGTCACTGCTTTCAAAGAACAGCAGAGCAAAGGGACTAAGCTCTATGAGAATTCTCCAGCTTGGAAACAGTTGTGAACCTGCTTGGAAATGAAGGATGGAGTGTGTCAGCCAGGGAAATGTCTTTCTCTGAGGACTCTTCAATTACAAAAAAAAATGTACCATACAGGACCAAGAAAAAAAATGGACTGCATAATGCCTATTCAGCATTACTCCTATTCATCCACCCATAATCATGGTGGATTGTGTTTATTGCCCTCCTCAGCGACTCATCACAGATGGACAGTTATGAAAGAGCTCTGTTCACTGCTGCAAGCCACACTGTCCCCTGAATCATGAATGAAGACAAAGAGCTTCAAAACCCCAGAAACTACAGGAGATAGCCTCTAGCATGACAGATCACAATGGCAGACTTACTGCCACAGTAACAGAAACATGCAGAAAGAGTGATAAAATGAAGGTAGGAGTGATGCTGCCCCTCAGTTTGTAAGAAGAGTCTCATCCTTTTTGTAAGCTGATAGGTTGGGATATATCTTGCAGTGTGGCAATTTGTTTTAGTTTAGGGTGATTTTTTTTTCTCCTGCAGTTTTTACGATGGTAAGGTATGACAAATGGAAGTTACGTAAGGAAAAACATCTTATCATGGCTACTACAGCACTTCTGACACAGATTTTAAAGCCTAAAGCAGTCCTGAAAATCTAGAAAAAAACATCTACATTAATACAGGACAACAGAATAGTTCCTGTCTAAAAAACCAAAAATCCTACATAAGCTCTAACAAGTGTTTTTAGAACAACAAACCCATCTGACCTTAATTAAAGAACACAGCACCTTGCCACATCCATGATAAATTCTAGGTCAGGATTACTGTGTTCTCACATTATCTGTCCATTCAGTATTTCCCTTCATCCAGCCTACGGAAAAAGTCCCCAGTACTCTATCATGTCCTTACATACAACTAATTTATAGATCATATTTATTATTTCAGCTTGCATCATTCATACAATAACAACATGAGAAACAGCTGTAGACAAGGATAAACCACTGTACTTCAACAGAATCTGTGTGCAACAGGTTCTCTACCTGGTGGTGCAGAGATCCAACTTTTTACTTATGTATAGTTCCCAAAACTGACATTTCTGTATGTAAAAATACAAGAATTCTCCCTATCCTGTGAAGAATAGTTACCTGTTCATAAAACTAAAGCAAGCTCATAGATCTCATAAAAGCATAATTACTTTTTGTGAGTGGTTTTGGTACATCAAGGAGTGTTTATCTTTGCAGGTTTTCAATGACTTTAATGTTATGGTTTTTTTAATACAATTGTAACTTGGTAATAATTTATTTCTTTTGAAGAAGTCTATTGCTAAAAGTAATGGTTTGAACTCCCCACTTGTTTTTTGTGTTCAGCTGTTTTATGATCAATGTTATATTAGTAATGCTTTCATCCACAAGAGAAATAATCCTTTTAGAAAACTGTTCTGAACTAGTACTTTAACATCTAAAGTCTGTAAATTTGAACACACATGAGTCCTGCCCAGCTATCAAAAGAAATAATTTCACTCACTACTGCTTTATTCACTTCTGGTAAAACTATAACTCAACATGTCTAGGGTTTTCTTTCTTCCATAATCATCAAGAAACAAAGTGAAATAGGAACTAAATCCCATGCTATCCAAGGGATGGCAAGTTCCTCCTTTAAAGAAATCAATATTGTCCTTATTAATTCAATTTG
Organism: Merops nubicus; assembly: GCF_000691845.1. Classification (NCBI taxonomy): domain Eukaryota; kingdom Metazoa; phylum Chordata; class Aves; order Coraciiformes; family Meropidae; genus Merops; species Merops nubicus. The sequence goes on along the minus strand of NW_008593996.1, from coordinate 38,835 downwards.
AAAAAAAGGTTAGTCTTTCCACAAATAATGCTGACTCCTCATCCTTCTAATGATTTTTTTTTTTTTTTTTAATTCAGAAAACTGTAGCCCTGTCAACCCATTAACAGATGAGCATTGATTCATGGACACCACTAAACAAATTAAAAATACTATATCCAAGTTTGCTAAAAAATCAGCAAGGTATATTACTATTGTTGTGACATCAAAATTTTTTTCAGTGGCACAAGCTAACACCACACGACTTTGTCTTCACCATGCCTGAGGTATGCCTGTAGCTTATGTAGAAACAGCAATAAAGATGACACTATGGGATACATTCCATGGGAGTAGATGCTTGTGCCACTTGCATAGATTCCAGTAAATCTATTTTCATACTTTTCTACTCTCCCAAATCAGCCACTGAGCTAGAAATGTCCCTCACAACAATGCAGGTTTCTGTTCATATGATTAACTAAATAAACATATTAAAATGCAAATGAAATCTTTCTCCATGTTTTAAAGAGCAGGGGGAAAATAGAGAATCTGTACATTCTGAACATTCCTTTCAGGGCTTCTCTAGTCCAGAAACAGCAGTGAAAGACTAGTAAGACCCTGAGGAGGAATGTGTTGTTTGTTGTGCACAATGGCCCTGGCTTGTCTAGGTGTACTGAAAAGAGGCAAGAAACTGCAAAAGTCTTTGACAGTCTCAGGGGAAAGCCAAGGTTGGTTTTTAACAGAGCAGTCAGTATCTCTCTTATTATAACCTCACAGCACGCTTCCTCTCCCTATCCATGGGCTTGAGGACTGCTGCACATCTTCAGCTTAAACCACAACAGCTTATGAGAGGCAGCAATTAAGTGACTAATGGAAAAGATCAGCAAAAGATACAGAAAATATAGGTTCAAAAGTTAAAATCCTCAGTCACTAAGAGAACACATTTTCTATGTCCTCTACATGATCAAAATGCCAGAAACTACTTGCTTTTTTAAATGTTTGAGAAGATCTAAATTAAGTATTTATCTCTATCTTCACGTAACACCTTCCAGCATGCTTGTGGTTGCCTATGGTAAGGCTACACCTGAATAAGCATGGCACTTCACTCCCAGGGCCAGCCATCAGGAGTAATCAAGAGTGTCACATTTGCAATCAAGAAGACATGGCCTCTGCCTACCTGAGGCTCATGTTTGATGGAGTTAGCAAAAGATATCTTGTGAAAAGTCTATGATCATTCAGGAGTCACGTCACTCCAGGTAACCCGGGCCTGCTCTGTGAAACGTTTTCAGATCAGGATCAATTAGTACAAGTACTCCAAAGGCTATGACATTTTACCCAGCAGCCCTGGACCTTGTTCCCCTGAGAGACCACCACAGCCAGCTCCCAGCTCGGTGGTCAGCTGGGACAAGGTCAGCTAGCAGTGTGCCTTCCCAGAATTACATTGCCAAGAAACCGTTCTCCTCACCACAGATGGCAACCTTTAGGACAGCTAAATGTCTGTTAAATGCCCTACTGGCCAGAAGGTGCCTGAGGCATGAGTCTCTGCTGCTTCAAAAAGCCACCTTCATGACCATGTTTGATGAACCCAAATTATTAAGATGTTAGTTCCCTGAGGGTTTAAACCTTTGATTATTTCTGACAGCATCCACCAAGTCTGAGTTAAGTCTGGTCTCTGACATCTGCCCCTGCATCTGCTGCATGTGGCCTGATTTGCTGGTCAGGCCGTATACAACGAGCAGGGACCCACCTTACGTCTCCGTCCTTGATGACGGCGGCGTATCCTCAGCCCAAACAACATAGGGCCCAACCCTTCTCCCAGTCAAGGGACCCTGGAAAACGCACCTGCACTGGAGGATCAACAGGGGAATCGGTTAATGCAGAATGCTTAAAGATAGGAGGCATATTTGGAATAGATGGACGAACAAAGTGGTTCCATGTATAAAGCGCACACTGCAAAAGCAAAGCCTGCAAGTGATGATATCTGTTTTAGAGGTGCTTGTCTGCACCTCAAACAGGCATTTCTACAAGATAAGTCTTGAACTGGAACTCACGGGATCTTATTAGAGCTTTTCTACATAGATTTTACAAATTCAATATTTACATATAAAACAGAACATTCTCTCATGAATGCAAAAGCATCACAACAGGAACACACATTGCTTCCTGCTGCTGTTTGAAATATCTCCTTAAGCACTTTAAAATACATTTGGTCTAGACATTTAATGACAAATAAAAGACTACATTTCACAGGAGATATCTGAAAGCAAACTAGCTCCAGACTGCACATATTTCATAAATAATCCATGTATTTTTAAAACTAATTCTGGCTGATATTGTTAGACAAATTTAATAGCCTTAATGGCCCTCATCTTGGTATTACATTGGTCTTAGTCCTCAAAGCAGCTGAGTTCATAACCTGTTCTGTCACTAGACTGGTATAGATTTTGGGCTCCTCCTTCACATCTATTATTACAAAATCTCTTTACTATGCACAAAGAGATACAGTTCGACATCAGCTTATATGATGCATCTAAGCAATCCACTCAGGATATTATGTAAATCTAGTAGATGCTTTTTGCACAGAATGCTTTTTATTTCATATTCAGCTGAATTTTGGTCCTTTTCACTAACAAAGAAATATTTTATGAACTTCCTAACGTCTCATTTTGAAGACAGCTCCAGTTTTTGTGCTACTTACAGTTGTAGTTCTAACTGTGACTTTGACTGTAATGCGGTCTGTAGCTTCTGTAAACTGCCATGTTATGTATGCTAACTACCTGTTAAAGAGACAATAGCCCTTAAGTACCTTCTCTTCGAAGGTACAAAAATGCTAAATATTTCTTTTGCTTCCCCACCCCCACGTAATTTCTTCCAATTTTAAAAGCACTTTATAAATTCAAAATATTTAGTTCTATTAACACAATAAAATATTCTCTTTATGGTTTATGATTAAAAAACCCAATTTCTTTGAAACACAGGGAATCCCACTTGAAGTGGTACAAAGCACAAACTTGAAAGTTTTTTCCTAGAAACTATCTTTAAAAGGCATTTCTATTGTAAAATTCATCAGTCTCCATTTCACACAGTACAAGAAATCCAAGGACTTTGTGAAGATCCTTCCCCATCTGTCCTGCAGACTGGGATGGAATTACCTATTGTGCAGTGCAAAGTTGGTTTTACAGAGAATGAAACAGAAAATTTAAGAGGGGTAAATTTACTTTCCTTTCTAGTAAAGCATCTGCTTAAAAGGTAGCTAGTAAAGTACCCAGGTCCTCCACTCCCCAAAGTTAAATTAGCCACTGAACTTGAATGTACAGAATGCTTTTGAGCAGCACTTCAAAATGCCACATGTTGTCTTTAAACCATACAGCAATCTGTATTGCCTAGTTTAAAGGTCACTATATCTAAAAAGACAAACAAACTAGTTTTGAAAAACACTGCTGAAATACCTATTTACTGCAGTTGTGCAAAGCTGTATCTTCGCAAGCACTTAAGAACAAGTCTTCTTCGCATGCTACCCATACACATCCAATTATCCACAGTAGGAGCAATATGCATGCCTGAAAAGCAAAAAGTCCCTGAACATGGATTTCACAGGAGTGACAGCATTGCAGCAAAGTGGACAGAAATGTGCCGAAAGGATTCTGTTAATTTCTTGTATCACACAAATCTGAAGGTTGTTTTGCAAAACCAGAACAAAAACTTTTTCCTCCAATGTGCTCATTTCTAAAGCTCATTCAACTGACTTCTAAACAAAGTCCTATGTGTTTCTTTAAATATCCTACATACAAGACATAATGAAAGACAATGAAATTTGTCTCTAACTTAATGTAATGCAAAATATTTGTCATAGACCATGTTAAGTGTACGCTGACAACAACCATTTTTCCAAGACACTTTTTCTGTGAATTCCTACAAGAACAATAACTTCTTCAGCACTAAATGACACCTTAAACACTCAAACACCAGATTGTATCGCAGAACCCTTCATGTACAAACACACAAAGAATCTCTCGATGGCACGACATAATTAGTAATAGCCAATAGCAGAACCAAGCTGTTTCTTGCAAGACATACGAGTCATCACTTATCCCAGTCACCTGGTAATAATCTTAGAGAAAAAGGAAAGCAGAGAAAGAAAAGCTCTACTAAATCTCTTTACAGAGTTCCCAGAAAGTGTCAATACCAACATCTTCCTTTACAATTGCTTTGATCCTGAAAGAGATTAGGTGCAGTATGCAGGATAATAAAGAACTGTGCAGCGTGACAGATGGGGTACCACTACAGCTGGACTTCAGGTGTAGTGGGATGTTGAAACCACTTGCACATTCAGTCCCTTGCAATCATGAGTGTAAAGCAAATGAGCTGTAGTATGGCTACTGGCAATTAGTGGTGATTCTGCATCTCAAGAGATACTGGCTGATGTGTGATTCAGAACATCAGTCCTTCTCAGGCCCCCGGGAACTGAACGGATGATAGCAATTTCCAACGATTTTATACTCTGGCTTTGCTCCAAATTACAGCAAAACTGGAACACTTCAAATAATCTTGGAAGGAAAACACAATGGGCCTTTTGTTTATTTGTTTATTGTTTGCACTTATTTCTAAAGAAATCAAAACAGATAAAAAATGAATCAAAAGAATCACTTCAGAATTAAGAATTAAAAAAGATGTATTCCAAATCATTAAAATGTGCTCTGTCTGACAGTCTTTTTATTTTTTTGAAACAAAAGTCTGCTGCAGTTGACCTGCTTTTGTAAAGTATTTTGATTTCAACAGAGCTGCATTTTCCAGGAGAGCTTTCACACCCCCAAAATTTGTAGATTCCTTCCATCTGGCTCTCACTTAGCCAAGACATGAATTTAAAATTGTATTCATTTTTTCTCTCCAGCTCATTAAACAACCTTCATCATTCCCCAGCTGATTCTCAATTTTCCATTACCCATCACCAATCTATTTATCTCTTGCTGTGTGAAAGTGCATGGATAAAGGGTCTGGCAGAGGCAGTTTCAGAGTGATACTGCACCTTAGCCAAATAAATACAGCATACATGTAGCACATTTACAGTTCTGTAAAATTCCTTCCAGACAAGTATCAAGGGTCCAGGTGACACCTAAGAGTCTCAAATAACTACACTGCTTAGCCAACACTGCAGTTGGCATAGTACAGGAGGAACCCTTGTGAATTAAGCTCAATGTGCACTGCCCACTGCTACCCCCTGCTCTCCAGTCAGGTAATTTCCTTTCTTCCTCTCTGCTATTTTTCCATCTGATCAAGTTCTGCCCTCACAGATCTATGCACAAAATGTGATGCTTTTCAACCACCAAACTAGATCTAAAGGCACAATTTCTTAGGTCTCCTCCATCACAGTCCATGTGCAAGGATTCTCTCCTGGGGGAAGGATCGGGCACCAACTATAGGACTCAGATTTTTACTAACAGCACATGTCATATGAATGTGGCATCCCCTGCCGCCAACAAGATTTTGTCTCTTGTGTATCTCAACCTGCTGTTGAACAGCAAAAAAATTACTTTCTCCACCATCACAAGCTTGTTAAGTCACAGGAAGCATATAAAGTTAAGGACACCTTTGATACACATAAAATAAATGACTGATACACAATGAATCATAGAAACGATGGATGGAAAAAACCTGTAGAGGTCATCACATATAACCTCCCACTCAAAGCAAGGGCTGTCACTAACATGAGATTATGTCAGTGAAGCTAACTCTAGAAACTCCCAGAGACTAGGAAAAATAAATAAATACATCTGTCAGGTGACAAAACTATCATCAATTCAGATTATTTAAAAAGGACAAAATACAGAAAGAGTAATAACATACATTCATAATAAATATCATACACTCACATTTGAAACAGCACTGCCAATATTTAAAATTAGACTACTTGATCATCATCACACCTGAAATCCAGTTGTGCTAAAAACATGCTTCTAAAATGTCTAAAAACCAGAAGATGTCATGGAGGAAGGTGGAAAACGTCCAGGAAAATAACAAAACCTATGAGAGGAGTGGGTGGCTTAGGTATTGCAAGATGATATGTACCTCTTTCTATCTGGGTCATGAGTTTAAAACTGTATGAGCATAAACACATTCCTCACTGTGGAATAAAGATGTGATAATACATTCCTGAAATAGGGTGAGCAGATCTTCCTTTCTTTTTGCCTACCTTCAAAAATAATCCGCCTCATGCAATTCACTCTGGTTTTGAAACACCAGTGCTTTGTGCATACAACCAGGATACCAAGAAGTATAGTCTGGAGTTAATCCTCCTTAAATCTGCCTGAAAAATACTTCTGGAAATAAAAGGAACTGTCTACCTCCGTATCTCAATCCACAGAAATTGATCCAGTTGGGAGAAGGAAAGGCACCATGAGCAGGACTTTCAGCTTTTCACCTGTCTTTTCTCTGCAGCAAGATTGTGCATGTGCAATTATCTTATACACAATTCTCCACTCAGTCATCACATTTCAGAGATGCTTTGTTATATCTGCAGGAGGGCAGCGAACAAATGAAACCCAGAAGCAAGCTGTCTGGTGGCTACAGATAGTCTTAGAAAAAATCTATGGGTAGTTGATGAACGTACCTTTGACAGTGAGCTGTAGATGCAGTACAGAAAACACACTTCTTGAAGATGTGCATAAAAGAGTTTTGAAGATACTTTTAAAATGCATCTTATTAGAAAAGTTTAAAACCTAGTAAGTTATTGGTAAGTTTTCATACTTACAGAAATATCTAAGTGTTGCATCTTGCAAAAGAAGATGTGAATCACAGGTCTGTGCACGTGTTATGGAGACTGGGGGATCTTCAAGAACCCAGCAGCCAATAAGTATTGCAATGGGCACTGTAGCTCACAGGATCTGCTCTGTTCTGAAGCCTTCAGAACTACTTCTATTTAACTCTGTTCTTCCTGTTTGGTTCACACTGCTGATGAGATACACTCAAATATTCACCACTCATCTTTCTCCTAGAATTTAAGCTTATTAACAATATTAAAAAAGAACTGGTGGCCATCCCATTTCCGAGCAGGCAGCAGTCTCCTCCTGATTTGGTGTTACACGGCTTTTAGGTTTACAGCTTATTTAGAGGACAAGCCTTGTGAGCAGACAACCACTGGGCTGCATGGGCAGTTTCAATTAAGGCCATGAGGCATCAGCAAGGCAAATCTGGGAGCAAGTATGTAAGGCAGATGGTGATCCTGTCCTATCAATAGATCAACGAAATCTGCTTTCCAGGGAAAAAAATATCTAACATGTTTTTCATCAAAATCACATCTTTCAAAGAGTAAAAGAACAAACTTTCAAATAACACAACAGAACCTAATAACATCATGAGTGATTGTATTGTCTTAAATGTGTTAGCATATAGAGTATTCTACTGTTTTTAACAGTATTTTAAAATGTACTCCATTTTCTTCTAGTTGGAACAGAAATCTTAATCAGAGGACTGGGAAGTGCTGATTGTATGATATCTGCAAAACTGCAGCCATGCTTTTCTGAATAATCTCCCAGTTTAAAAAAAAAAAAAAAAGGTTTTCAAATATATAATAAGTCATTCTTAAGAAATGCTAATGTTAACAAATGTAAATGAAGGACTGTCATAAAGACACTGATTTGTAATGACATTTCATTTACATCTACAAATGAAATGCTTTTCTCTTCTCTGAGCTTAAGTGTTATTATGTCTAATTACATTTTCAGGTTTGTTTTTTTTTCTCTTCTTTTGTTCCCCTACGGGGCTGTCTGCTTTACAAACACGTTTAAGCAAAAACAGTTAAACATTTTTATCATGTGGACACTCATCTCACTTAATTGTGTAGAGTTCAAACATTCTGAGGATGACTAAAATATATATGGCTTTGCTTAGCAATGCAAACTTCCTTGATCTGCCTGAGCACAGCCTAAGACACAATAGCCTTTTTTGTTCTCTGCTTTTAACGAAGACAAAAAATTAGACGGATTTAGGTCAAAGAAAAAAAGAAAATGCTAAAATGCTGTAGAGTTAAAATTCAGCTGCAACAGTAACAACATATACTAATTAATTATAAACTTCATGAATACTCAGAGATAATGCCAGTTATCACCGCATTTGCAACATTTTTCTTCAAAAGAGTATCACACTATTCCTGGTGCCTTATGCTGAAGTGATATTTCCTGTTCATCTTACCTGCCTAAATTTTTTTGTTTCCTCCCTGTTACAGTGAGAAGTGAAATTACCATTGTGGTGCTGTGAAGATGTCCCGTTTTCTGATAGTAACAATGAGGTGGACTTCAAACATCAGGGGCTATATACTGAAAATATTTATCCACTTGCTGTTGCATTACTTTACTGTCAACATGTAGTTATTTTCCAAAGTACATTAACAACAAAGAATCACCACACACATGAACAGGAGTTAATATTCTGTATGTTTTATCATCTTAGAAGCGAGGCTGAGGTTAATGCTGTACTGTGGCCATGGGCAGGCAGCTGGAGAGGGAGGAGGGAGAGCACAACAAAGCAAGAGGAGCCAGTGGCAAGGCTTCCGCTCTAGAGAAAACTGCAGGAGAGGAGCTACTGGTGAAACTTGGGGTGGGATGTGCTGCCTTCATCAGGGCAATGGTAACTGTGCTGTAAGAGGAGACACTTTCTCTGTGCTCCTTGTGAGATACTGAGTGTTGGGAAATGAAACTCACTTCTTGCCCCCATTATCCAAATGCACTGATTCACAGGCCAGCCTCAGCCCAACCAGCCAGTGAAAACACTACTAACAATGTCCTGGTCATAGCATAAATTCTATGTTCTAGTAATAGCAAATACTTAGAAAATCAAAATATACTTTAGTTAAACACAGTGATTATTTAGAAGAAGAGCAAAAAAAGAATGCAGTGTTGTTCCTCTCCTCCCAAGATACTCTTTAGATCTCCAAAGACAGATTGATGCATGGATCTCACACGTGACATCAAGGACTGAAGCATGCTCCTAATCAATCCAGCTGGCAATGTTAATTTCTAGACAAATCAAAAGGCAGATAGATTTCATGTGCTGCTATACACTTAGCAAATTAAGTTGCACACTTAGCAAATTAAGTTGCCAGTGGTTTATTACTAAATCCATGAGATAGGAAGGTGTTTTTAACTACACTGCACTGTGATGCTCCTGAGTTTCAAAAGCATCACAGATGAGTTAAGACTTCCCCAGAATGGCAAATGAATTAAGTTAGACAAGTAATAGTAAAAACCATCAGCAAACAAAGAGGCAAGTGATGAAGAATTAAGGAGGGAGCAATGGTTAACATTCATTCATTTCAGTGGACTGCTAAGGTTTCAGAGAAATGGTGAAATTGAAACTCCAAAACCAGTCAACAACACTATCCAACAACACATCTCACAGAGGCTTCCTTCCTGAAAAGGCCTGCTTTCTATGTCATTTAAAGCACAGGACATTAGTAATAACTTGAGCACAGTGGCCAGGAAGAATGAGTTTGACAAAGCTTGTTTCAGAGGCTCAAACAGCTATTTAGTAGTTCACTTCTGCACACCTGACAAACAGGATATCAACTTCCTTTTACAAGTCTTAGCTCCAGTATATAATTTTCAGCATTTCTCACAAGACAAAAAGAGAAGAAATTCTTACCAGAAATACAGAAAATTAGTAACCCTATCTGGCTGCATTTGCCATGGGAGTTAATGCAGACCAACACAGAGGTATTATTAGCTATCCACATGAGCAAGGTTAGAGAATCAGCTCATTTATCATTACACTGTTCTAGCCTCTGGTTCACCTAAAATACTGTTTTCCAGGGTGAATCACACAACATAAGGTATCACTTCATAGTATTTGGATCATAACTCTGCACTGCAGCAAAACCTGATTCTTAATCAACAACCCCACCCAAGGAACTAATACAGTTCACTATACCAAATAAGACTAAAAACATTATTACACATAAAAATAATTCAGATTTTTTTTTTTAAAAATACACTCTAGGTCTTCATGCTTTATATGAAATATCATACTTACACCCAATCACTTTACATTAACCCTCTGTACACTGCAGAACTTCTTTGGAGTTGTTTGGAATGATATCTGGTAGCACAAGACTAACACAGTAGGGAGACAGGTTGTGAAATCTGTCAAGTACAAGATGAAGTACTTGACCAGAAGTAAAAAAAAAAAAAAAATGGATGGGAGTAAAAACCCTAAAAATAATTTTGTAACAGCTCTTCTTGAACTGCCAGTGAAATCTACAGCCTCAGCATTGATATCACTGAATTGTGCTAGTGAACCAAATTTACACTGAAAGAAAGTATGCTGGCATGAATTTTTCATAGTCAAACTGCTGTCTTAATATACTCCATCTATTACATTACCTAAAGATCTGGAATAGTGTAAGACTATGAATAACAAATATTTCTCCTTCAAACAGAGGGTAGACAAATTCAGGACAGAATAGTACCTCATCAGATACAGAAAGAGAAAGCCACTATTACTAAGAAAGTAACAGTAGTAAGCCTACAATGCAGAATTGCAGAAGGACTAGTTTGGGAAGGGAAATAGTCTAATTTGAATGAATGCGAATTTAAGTTTTCTCAAGATGTTAAAAATGAGAAATATATGAACAGAAAAAAAAAAAAAAGGTTATTCAAGCCAATGAATCATTTTGAAATGTTTTTAGGAAAAAAATAAATAAATTAGGATTCCTACCACAACCTTTGTTCTGATAGAAACAGTCAACAGAACACATACTTGCCAGGTTGACGGAGAGTTCAGGACTGGACACACAGCTTCAGTGCATCACAAGCATGAACTATCTCCATTACACAATTACAACATGTGAAAGTTTGTTCTGATGTGAAGCAAAAAGCCCAAACCAACCTAAACTAACAAAGCATCAAAACCTATCTGTATCTCCTACAGGTCACCTCAAAACATATTTAACCAGATGTTTCCTCAGCTATGTTCTGCTTTATGATCCATATTATCCTTTGAAGACCAAAGGTTTAACCTTTCCCTCCAAGATATCTCATGGTATAAAACCATACACTATTCTTGAATTTATAATTTTTATTTTTAGAAAATTCTATAAAGGAACAAAATAAAACATTAATATGTAGTAAGTTCAGTCAGTATGTGAGTCTGGGTGTTATTTTTATTCCCATATGCATATTTTACTACTTATAACCATGTAATCCACTCCCCCTAAAAATACATGGGAAAGATCCTTAAGATCATCAAGTCCAACTGTAAACCTAATGCTGCCAACTCCACCACTAAACCATGTCCCTAAGCACCATATCTACATATCTTCAAAATGCCTCTGCATGCAACCTCTAGACCTCTATAGCTCAGCCACTTCCTTGCACAGCCTGTTACTCAGTGCTTGATACTTTTGGTGAAGAAAATGTCAATTATTATTTTATTGCTAGAGGACTAAAACATGATGCTCACACAAAAACCAACCTGTAAAAAGAAAGACCTCAGACCAGTAATCACATCTGAACCATGAAACTGTCTAGTTATTTATGAGAAACCTGATGCACCCTCCATCCACTGAAGAAGCAGCAGAACTGCCACTGTCATAATTTACTCCTAAAGATTTCTAATGATGAAACATGTAATGCAACAGATTCATAAAGAACTTCACTACAAGTTGGAAGATTTAGTGCTTAGAATGGTTTATGTTAATTAGTATTGTTAATGGCCTTCATCCAGTGGATCCTGGAACTGCTTACTGCAGTGCCCCACCTGATTGAAATGCCCATATTAGTTGTTTGTTCTACAGCATGCCTTCCAAGAGAAACCAGCTTGGAAGGGGAAAGGAAAAGCTTCTCATTTAAGATGTCCATTCACTTTCTTAACAAACTAACTTTTCTGTACAAACTCACACTGGTTTCAGAGAAGACACGCTAGATGCCAAACCAGAATAGGACTTGCACAGGCAGCCTCAGGGGGGAGTTGTTATTCAAAATGTTAGCGTGCTCCTGATGTCACCTGAAAGCTTCCAATTGGTACCATAACTGCGGAAGACGAGTAGCTCTGATTCAATCTTGAACCTGAACACAGAACTCCTTGCCTATGCATGGATCACCATTCAGCAGAGACATCGACTATATCCTTTTCCTGCTAGCACTTCAGTATAGCATCACAGCTATTTAAACGTTTTTGTAGGTTTAGGATAGAGCAGCGGAGAATTGTCTAACAATTAGGGAGATTTCAGGAACTGTATGAGGGAAAAGCAAATGGCTGAAAAGAGGTCACATCTTATAATCTGTAAACATAAGGATAGAAAAGAGGTGAGCCACATGAACTCTGACTTTGCTATTTTCTTTTTATTCTAGCATTACATATTGATGCTCAAAGAGAGGTCTCTGAGAGCTGAGAAAGGAAATTGGCCAAGAACAGTTCCCTGATTTAATAGCTTACAGAAACCACTACCATGAAAATGTAATGGGTTGCTAAAGTGCAACCCTAGAGGGAAGTATCTGCCTCCTAAAGGTTTGCCTGGGTCTATTTCTGTAGAATCAATCTATGGAGCATGCTTTCATATCAAGTAAGACCCAAGTTTGACTGCTTGGTTTTACATCCATCATTTTATAAAAAACTCAAAGTGAGTTGGGAACTTAGATTGTGATGCTTGAAGAGGCTTCAGGCCTAGAGCTCCTTTGGAAAAATGACCATGCGTATTTAAACCCTACAACACCCGACCCTCCCTCAACAGATCAACAAGCTCAAAATTAAAGCCTACTGACTACTCATATGGCAAAAGGAAAGGAAGAGAAAGTTACCACCAAAACAACAAATCTCACTCCTCACCTTCACTAAGTCACATACATACTGCAGGTTTACTCCCAGAAATTATTTCACTGAGGAAGTCAGAATAGCTCATCAACTGTTAAAGAAAGAGATTAACAACCTGCAAAGGAGTTCCAAATTACTAATCTCATCTTCCTCTGCATACTTTTGCTCATATAATTACTAAGGCTTTATGAAAAAAAATGGTAAGACTACTCCATGGTGTTAGGTCATTACCAGATTAATATACCCCATGAGTACTTCATAGCCAAGGCAGTCTGGTCTTCTTGCATAATTTGAATGGCATAGCCACGTGCTAATACGATATGAATCTGAAGGTCTCCATTTATTTCTGTACAGCTAAAGGGCCATGTATAAAGCATATACAAAGCTTGACTCAGACTACAATATCAACATTTCCATTTTCCAGCTACTAGACATTTGACCTCTTAAGACAACTCCAATCACATCAGGAACATTTTCATGCTCCTGAAGAAGGAAAAAAGGGGAAAAAAAAGGGGAAAAAACCCTACGCTACTGGAAATGCTCAGTCTTGGCACGCTACCCTGCTGAGCACGTAGAAAAAAGGCCCACAGTCATACCCTGGCAAAATTCAGTACAAAGGCTTGGTTTTCCTGGTCTGTGTTTGAAAAAAATCTAGGCAGTTGTAAATGAACCATTCTAATGTTTGCTTTTGAGTAAGAGTAGCTGTATTTCTATGGTATTTTTATTTGTAAAACTAGCTGTACTTCTATTGGAAAGATTAAAAAACAAAATACTGCATAAGCACAATTTTTACTTCGGGTTAAACTGAATATTGGGGTGTGCTGGTTTATTTTCTTCTGTAGATGTTAATTTTCTGAACAAAATCCTTTTGTGTGATGTTTTTCCTTATTCTTCCATTTATATACAGTCAATAAAGTGAAACACTGCCTGCATCACTCTACCTACACAGTTCTCTATGAAGTTGCTAATGTAAATTGTCCCTCTTGGTTAGTTATAAGAAGGGTAATTACACACAAATGTGAATGAATAGAAGTAGGAGAAATGGGAATACTCTCCACATGGTGCTAGGCAGTGGATAAAAGTGAATCAGTGGCCCCTTCTCTGACAGTATGGCCTCAGAAAAAAAAAAAAACACCTGCAACAGGAGGTTTAAGTGTTTAAATGTTCCTGTTCCTTTCACTGGCTGCGGTCTTCCAAGTTGAGCTGCTTTTGTTTCTTTACATGGTTTTCTACTAGCATTCACTGCCATCAGTGGGAACAGAATGAGCTCAAAGAATCAACCTCTTGAAAGGTTTCACTCTTTACTAGGCAATCAGATGCTACAGTCATATAGACAACTGCGGCACCTCACAATGAAGACCCCATTTCTCTCTTGTAAATGTAAGACTAGAAGAACTGACTCAGAAACAGACCTATTTCAGAACAACTGGATTTAGGAGAAATGCAGCTTAAGTTAGCCCTGTGAAAACGTATTCACATAGGATATAGAGGTCCCAGGAGGAAGCAGTATCCCAGGAGGAAGTGGTGTAAGATCATTATTGTCTCTAGATGTGTTGACAGAACATCTTTTAATTTTGAGATATTAAAGGAATGTCTTTACATCATAATTGAGCAGTTTCTTCAACTGCTAATGTAAGTTGGCTCTGAAACAGCAGCTTTCTATGTTTATCATTTTTTTTTTTTTTTATATTCCCCAATAATTTTCTGATGAATGCATGGATTGCTAGAACACAAAATTTTCTACCAGTGGTTTGTTATTGTTAATTACCTTTCACAGATCCCTCAGGAGTAGTCCACAGATACCTGGGAGTCTGTAAGATCATATCTGAAAACTATTGTGATCCATGTAACAATTATTTTTATTCCCACAGAAATGTTTCTAAGTCTTTGCAGGACAAATTAAAACACTTCATTTACCAAGGGCCACCATCCTCTTAAAATTGAAGGTAACTCAATCCATTTAATAACTGAAGGACCCCCTGGAAGTTCCCAGCTCTCTACACTAACAGATGTGCTTAAGACAGCCGCTCAAGAGCTGAAAGAAGGGAAATAGATTTTATTTCTAATCAATGGATGGCTGAAGAAGTTTCCCAGCTGAAGTTGCATAACTTACTGATGGTAAGAGAAGCTTTATTATTATAGACTTTCATTCACAAAATAGTAATTCCAGTGCAGTGGTTACTTCAGAGCTTAGGCACATCAGTTCAGGTTGAGTTATCAAAAGGGCAAGACTGAGATCCTCAAAGGTATTTATGTGAAGGCTCACAGAACACTTTGTGGGAGTTTTGTGCCTTTGA
This sequence comes from Merops nubicus, assembly GCF_000691845.1. Lineage (NCBI taxonomy): Eukaryota > Metazoa > Chordata > Aves > Coraciiformes > Meropidae > Merops > Merops nubicus. Next base: position 23,764 of record NW_008593996.1, on the reverse strand, counting down.
GACCTTGGGTCCTATACACATCTTTTTAGGTCTCTCTAAATGGCCAAAGAGCTACATTTCTCACATGGATCATGTTCAGCGCAGATTCCTACACAGATTTCTGCATCCTGTATTTCTGTATCTGTATTCCTACATAGATAGATGTATCTATCTATATAGATACATCCCGTTAATCAAAACAAGATGTTTATTTTGTATCAGAAAGATTAAAATCAATCAGCAATATTGATGGCTGGCCATTAGTCTCTTAGAAAACTGGCTGCTTGATTACTCATGGCATGCCCTTTGTGAAAACATTGCTAGGAACTCCGCTTTTACTGGGGAAAAGCACAGAGCAAGAGAAGGGTATGAAAGGCTATAGCCTTATCAGCAGCCCATGTCTCAAACTATTCATGTTTAATGTGTTAAGTTTGGGTTGTTCAGCTTTTTAGGGTTTTGAATATTATTTTTTTTTAAAAAAGGGAGCGTTCTCTTTTTCTAAGTGTTTTCTCCACCTAATCCCTTCAGATGCTGAGCACCAATATATAAAGGAAATGGATGCTGACCAGTCCAAAGCAAAGACTCTGGAAAGGAGTAGATTGGGGTGCACACATGCTGAGAAGGTTTAAAACAATAGTCATCAGTAAATCTGTTATATATATAGATATTTTGGTTAGACGTTAAATTGAAAATAATGTTTTAAAATGGGAATGAGAAGCTGCTTTCACTTACACTGCAGCAAGGCAAACCTTGCCCAGTGTTTGTCAGCTCCGTAAGCCTTTTCTTGTGGAACTAACAGTATGTGCTTTGGAGCATTAATGTGCTCTCTCAGTTGTTTCCCTTCTGACTAGGTCTATTGACAGTAAGATTTGCGTAGTACTGCTGTACCCCAAAGGTCATTATTCAAAACATTTTTACACAACTCCTACCTTCAAAAATAGAAAGTTATCTCAAATAACATATGCCGATGCAGTTTTTGTGAGCTACTGTACCACGAATAAAAGACAATTAAAATGTTTAAAAATTAATAAATAGTGGATGGAATGTTTAGCTGCAATTATTTTTCTAAATCCACACAAATATTTGCAATGAAAACAAGAATCATAACAAGGTTACATAAGCTAGCAGCACTTCTCACATATGAACCCCTTGGAGCCTTGAAGGATTAGTTGCCAGAAATAACACAAACATAAACACAGACTCCTAACTTCAAAAATTTATACGACTATTGCATCATTCAAACAGAGAGTGAATCAGTATTGTTGCAAGTTGTTATCAAGATTTCTTGAATTCCTATGAATTTGACAGGAATTTGGACTGGGAAAGGATTAAAGGATTAGGAAGATGGTTAAGGAGAGGCAGTATCTTCAACTTTGTTGAAATACCTACAAGGTGCTGCTTCCTTATAGTAAGGTTGACAGTTTCAGTAACCAAAGAAACTGCAATACATTAAACTATAAAAGAACTGTGAAAAGTCAGGTCTTCTTTATATTCAGGTACAAAATATGTAAGACTCAAATTCTGACTAAATAGCATAGTAATAATATTTGTTCCTAGCTATGGACCAAAAGGCATATAAAATTGCCACCACTGCACCTGTGAAGACGTGCTTGCACATGTAGTTGGATTGCTGCCCCAAACAAAGCCTGCAGCTGAGTGACACAGGCATTCAAGTGAGTGTGAAATGCCTTCTTCATGAAGACACTGAAACAGGAAGGCACAAAGACCTGGCAGAGGAAGGAGAGAGCTAGGATCAGGTGCCCTGCTGCACAGCTTCAAATATAAATATGAAAGGAACAACTTGTTTCCCTTTCATTTCCCATTCCTCCCTTGCTCCTTTCTGCATTTGTCAAACTCATGGTATTTGTGACAAAAGCAGAAGATACTATCTGGTTATGAGAATTCCTGTGTTCACTCCCCCGAGTTTCTTACCACAGTCTCCTAGGAAAACTCAGTGCAATGAAGATAATATGTTTCTTGTAATTGCTGGGGAATGCCTCAAAGTCTGCAATTCATCAAGTGTGAGGCAAAGAATACCTGCCCAGGGTAGTTGAAATGTCACTACCTGGTTATATCGTCACTGGTGGTACTTATCAACTCTCATGTGAATGTACTTGGAAGAAGAGAGTTACTGCTAATTCTAGTCAAGATGTGGCTTTCTACATTTTACTAATCAATGGAGGAGAAGTGAGACACAATGCTTGTGGGGAAAAAAAAAAATTGCTCGAGAAAAAAAAAAAAAAAGAACTTATTAATCTATGAGCCAGTGTCAGCACCCCCTCCCCGTTTCATCAGAAACTTTTCCTAGTACCAAACAGAATTGGGTAAAACTGCAGACTTAAAATATACAGTCATGAAAATTCAGATTATCTCCAGCTTTTACGTGATTTATTTTTTTTCCCCTGTAGTAATCAAGCATATATTTGGGACAGTAGCAGTTTCCCCAATTTATGAAGATGAGGGCTAGGTCCACTGGTTTCATGAAGAATTTATGGTGGCCGAGCAATGCTCAGCAACATGCAAAACTGAGCTTTCAGAGAAGTACTGAGATATACACCAGTGAAGCTGATTTTTCACATTGCCAAGTATCCTCTATCTGTAATCTTTGCTAGCCTGAGGCTGTTCTCATTCTGGTTACAGAAGTGTTTTCCAACTGGCTGGAGTTCTGAAGTCAGGTTCACAGGAACAGGAGTGAGGGTTGGTCACCGAGCCACAAACGTGGCTTCTAGGAATCAAATCCCACAGCTTGAGCCTGAGGTTCAAAGTGAGGTTTTTCCATGGATAAGTAGCTTTAAGGCCTTTTTGTGAAAAACACTTTGAGTAGATCAAAGCATGGGACTCTTTCCTGTTCTAACTCAGCCTCCATTTCTCATTTCTTTACAAACTGGAAACAGAAATCTGAAGCTGAGTAGGACCTGCAAAATTTAGTGCTTTCTAATGAGCAATAATATTTTAATGTAACTTTAGGTTAAACATAAATAATTAAGTAAACCACTATAGGAGATGCATGAAGAATAGCTATATATATATCTAAGAACAGAATCAAGTGCTTTGGTGCCTTTAACTGGAATCCGCATGTAAATTTTGCGTAGCTTGACCACAACCAACCATCTGCAGTCATTTCTGCAGATGGCTTTCTGAAGTAAGAAAACACAACACGTATCCAAGCCAGAATACCCCAGACAGACTGCAGTTAACTGCTGGGGTTGAATGATCATTTTATGAAATAAGAATATAATTTTTAGGAAGGTACAGTATTTTATTTCCTTAAAGACATTTATTCAACAAAAATGCTATCACCTTTGAGCTGACTAACAAAACCAGCGAGGTACAAAATCAGTATTTATACACTGAAACAGAAAACTAAAGGGTTTCTAGTGTGCTGAACATAAGCCCTTTTTATAAACAATCCCTACTGCAAAAAATGACAGCTCTGGCACAACTCACAGCAGGAAGGGGGAGAGGTAAGACTTTTTCTTTTTGTTGTTCAGAGATGTAGTCTTGCTTTGAAGAATGCATCTCAGAGAGATCATCCTTTAAACTTGCTCTAACAGAGCCATTTAAAATATTTCTGTGCAGTGAAAGACCTTGTGGTGGAATATGTTAAAGTGTTCAAAATGGTGAAACAAATACAAGGGATTTCAACACTGAGCTTACCCACACTGTCAGAAACCTCAGTACTTGTGTATGTTAGCTACTAGGGTCGACTCTGAAGCAAGTATATCTGCTAAACTAAATTACACTGAATGACAACATCTTAGTAATGCTCTATATTTTATCCCACTGGTTGAAATTTCTGTAAAAAAGACATTCAATATCACTTTGAAGTTTACGGATGAGATTAGGCAGAAACGGATGAGACCAGCAGACTACCATGACTCATAATAAAACCCCAGTAAAGCTGTCTGTAAGAAGTTCTACAATGAAAATCAAACCCACAGAAGACTATAACTACATTAGGGTTTCAATACGGAAATTGAAATCTGACTCTCTACACAGAATATACAAGCGTATTTCCACGCAACGTCATTGCAGAGAATTAAAACACGCAGTGCCTGTACACATACATGCACTTCTCAAACTTGAGTTTTATGAAAACTCAGCAGATAGCACATTGGATAAATCTCAGCAGTAATTGAGGAATTACCAAATACTGCCCTGGATTATTCTTCCTCATAATAAATTTCACAAGAGCGAGCTCAGGAGGAAACTTTTTTTCAAGCATCTATACAAGGCACTCTTGTTCATGATGTCTGCAATTCATATGAATGACCACTCATCCTATACTCCAACCAGCAGAAAATATGCTTTAAGTATTAAAGGGAACCTCTGGAAGCCCAGGCAGGATAGCAGCCTTCCTTGTAAAAACATTCATGAAAATGTATTGCGGTTACTGCTACGCTCTCCCATACCCAATCGTATCCTTATACCAAAAAAGAAGACATAGATAACATTGCTTATTACACAACACATATTTGAGACCAGGATGTCTTACTATCTGCTCTCCCAGTCTCAGTGAAGGTATAATTTGCATCAGCAGGTGTAAATAATGGTACACAACTAGATTCTAAGTGATCCCTCATTTTGTGCATTTCCTTCTCCTATTTCTGTTTGAGAGCTATTTGGTTAAAAATAAGATCTTACCCATTTTCTTAGTGCCTATTTCAGTTTGCAGTCCAGCTTTTTAACCTACAATAAGCTTCTTTGCAACAAAGTGACAGAGCTTTAATAGAGAACTGTACATTCCCTGCTGAGACTGAAATGAACCTTCAGAGTTTGTACTGGGTGAGAAAGTATAAACCAACTACTATAGGATCCTTTCAGAGTCACCAGCAAGCACCTTTCAATTTTTCTTCAGCCAACCTTTACGTCATGTGACAAAAGATCTAACTTTTAACAAATGCTGTACTCTTTTCTGGTAAGAACACCACATAACTTCTACACTTTTGTATTCGATTTTCCATATAGCCACCTGTATGAATACACATACAATAGTTTAATAAAGGATCATGTTCTGTGAACCCCTGCTACCTGCTGGCATATAGTTCTATTACACTCAAAATATTTTGCAGGATTTTTCTTACTTTTCTCAAGTACTGCATTCTTTCAGCTCCGTTGCAGCTACAGATAAGATCCAAGGAACCTTCAGTGTCTACTTGCTTCAGTGCCCAAAGAGATGTGTAGCTGGGGTTTTGGCTGTTCACCCTGATCATGTGCTCCTATGACACAAGGGCTAGGTTGAACACTAACCGAAATGGGTTTCAACAGAAAAATACTTTGGTGGTAATACCCCCTGCCCAGCTCCAGCTGCATTTTTCAACCCCACTCTGCAGAAAAACTTGCTTTTCATGAAAAAGCCTTACAAAAAAAAAACAAAACCAAACCAAACCTTTTCCACTGTTAGTCAGAGCTAGAACATTTGCATTTGGTAGTAACAGTGTTTCCCATGTGTTACTTGAAATGTCAAGCTAGAGAAAGGAATGGAAGTATATACTAGATCTTCCATGATGCATTAGATTCCCATGATCCACTATAAACGGGATAAGACTGCCCCTTACCACAGGGGACACTGGTTGGTCAGGAAGTTAAGTTCATAGGAAAACACAAGCCCTCTGAACTTGGGTCACAGAAACAAAGTACCATGGTGTTTGCCAATTACTAGGCCTAGTATGAATGACACAGCCAGCAGGAAAGCCAAACCAGCAAGGTGACTGTATTGGATATAGAGAAGATATTCCATGAACAATCGCTGGGGGTACAAATAAGTCAATCAGTTCGCACGCAATCAACATCACCCCCAGTGACCCCAACAAAGACATCACCCAACCAACAATAGGTGGAACAAATAAGGAACCAAGGTTTCCCATAGACGGAATAGGAAACAGCCAGGTCAACAGATTAAACACATAAGATAAAGGTGGCCACATGGCCAGCTCTCACCTTTCTTGCCTGTGTTTACAAAGGTCTAACCTGACCGGGGCCAAGTTCCAGGTAGAGTCAGGAGGTCCTTCCTTAACCAGGAAACTCTGTGAAGTGCACTCCACAGAACAGACACTCCTCCCTTCCTGCAAGTGGTCCCAGCTTTTATCCCCAAGCAGGACACCTGACTTTTGGTTACTTCATGTGGGACACCTGGGGCTCATTTGCCTTATGGCTCTCCTTGCATCTATCTCCATCACCCATATGTCAACCTTAATTTGGGACTCAGGGTTCAAACCCCAGCATTTCACATGGAAATATCTCCAGGCTGCCACACCAAGTTCTCACCACATCTGCACTTTTTGAGCATCAGCTTCCAATTTTCAGTTCTTTTTTGAAATGTGACCATTTCTGAAATAGGGGATGGAACTGGAGTATAAAAACTGGCTCCTGTTACCCTTGTGGTGTTGCGCCATTGTCTGGGGTCATGAGAAGGGCAGAAAAGAAATGGCCAGTATATACAATCTTTTGTGCTGATGAGGCAATCAGGACAAACAAGAACGGAATGCATCTTTGCTGAGGATGGAATATCATTCTATAATTGATCCAATTTCACTTGTGTATCAAGAGTGATTTAAAAAGCATATGCAAAAAGTCTTGGTATATGCTCAACATGAATAAGCATGTAGAGTATCAGTGCATTCAAAACTATATACTTCATTCTTTCTAATGTTCTTTTGGAAAAGGAAATCGTTGATGAAACTTGAATACCAGTCAGAAAATGAATAATACATATGTGAAAAGTTAGTCCAAAAATGAACATAACATACTGCATAAAAGCTAACGACCCACTGAGAAGCAGAATCATTTAGAAGGATAAGAAAGGAATTCTTATCTTCTCTTATGAGATCCTCCCTAGAATTATATATTTCAGTTCAAAAAACTCTCAAATACACATAAATAGAATACTTTAAGCATGCCTTACTTGGAAAATAAACTTCACATCAACACCAGGTGATCTAAAGTCTCTCATAATTTTTAATCAGATTTCTTTGATTTTTAGATGTTTGCTGCTGGGCGAACAAATAAATGACAATTTGTGGTCCACTTTCCTCCCTTCCTTTCTAATTCCCTCCTCCCCCTAGTCCTGGCACAAAACCACTATCTTTTCATTATTTAGAATCACAGAATAGTTTTGGTTGGAAGAGACCTTTAATGATTGTCGAGTCCAACCATTAATCCAAAACTGGCAGGTCACCACTAAATCATGTCCCCATTTATAAAATGTCTGATATTTTATGAAAATAAGATAAAGACTTCATGCTCTTTACTCACAAATTTAGTAATGCATATATATACTAAATACCACTTTATCATCATCATTTATGGTCTTGAAAAAAGATCAATACTTGAACAGTTACACTGACTGTAGAATTCACAACATTCTTAAGTACTTGTATTAGCTAAAGCCTAAAATTTGAAAAGAAAGAAATTCAAATCCAGCTGTATGGCAGGCAGGATGCTCTATAAATGTATAAAATGCCTCAGCATCATATTGCTTCATCCTTTCTGACTCTTTGTAAAGATATCAATAAGGAAAATTCAAAAGAACAACAGATATTTAGAAGTACACCTTCATATCAAGTTACTATATTTCTCCAATTTCTGATATCTGATTTTGCTTTTAAAAACATTTTGCTACTCTATCCGAAGAGCTACTTTGCCTCTTTGCTGTTCTGTGATACCATCATACAAACAGATATAAAGGTGCGTCTCCCATAAGACCTGTACTTGTCTTTAAGACATTTAGCTACTCTGATACATTTGGATTGATTGATAACAGGGGATTTCATGTGACTGGTCACATTTCACTTTCTCCAAGACAAACATTTTTGGGATAATACTTTTCCTTTTCTTTAAATCAAATTCCACTTTTTTTTTTTATTTTTTTTTTATTTTCAGCATCCCTAAAGTCCCTCATACTGGAATTATTTATTAACTTAAATGAGATCTGAGGAGAACAGGACATGGCTCTCTATACTCTCTATCAAGCCCACCAGGTTTCTCCAGAAAGCTGCAATAAATTATAGTTCCATGACAACAAAATCCTGCTATGTGTTTAAAAACAGGTATTTGTTGAAAGCGATCCTTTCCTAGGAAATACTCGGTGAATTGGTAAATTAAAGTCAGCAAGCAAACAAAGTCCGCTCTTACTTGTACACTTCTGATTAATTCTCCCCACAGCCACAGCTTTTTATTTTGACCTGAACGCTGTTTGACTGGATGAGATACAACCCATCTAGTCAAAAGGGCTTGGTCTCAAGTGCTATATGCTCCCTGGTTAGATGAGATGCTCTTGATCATCCCACAGCAGTTGCTTTCATGCCCAGCTTAACAGGTTTCCTCCAGAAAATGTGGGGTTGTTACTGGACTACCAAAACTCATTTTATGCTGTTACTCCTGATTTTTGCTGCTTATATAAAAAGCATTAAATTGAAAGCCTATCTGGAATAAAGGGTCACAGCACCAGGGAACTGAAATGGCTGGCTTACTTTTGTGGCTGCAGTGGCTCAAGGGCCTGTTAGCAGAGTTCTGTAGGGCAGAGCAGCAGTGGTCTTTTGCACCAAAGACTAATACACATGCAGGTCCCAAATCTAGCATACAACTGTAGCATTTTCAGCAGGCAGTCCATTGAGGCAAGACCAATACAGTCCCGCCCGTGTAAAACTTGCTGAAAATGCATCTGAGCATTCCACCAGAAGTGAAAGCGTTAACCAGAAACCTTGTATAAATCACATTTTGCAGGAATCACTCTGTTACAACAGATTGTGCAGCACTATTTTTTCCCTACTCTTTCTGATACAAGCACCCTAGGCAAACTTTCTAATTAGAGGAGCAGATGTATGCACTGCCATGTCTCTGTGAAGTTATTATGCCCAAACCAAATTTTGTCACTAGCAGCCAATAACTCATTTGTCTACTAAGGGCTTGAAGTGGACATATCAATTATTTAAAAACATACTAAGAAGAAGAAGCCATTTAAAATCTTCTGGGAACCCCAGTTATAAAACAGTGCATGCTCAGATTTCATTCACAATATTGTCTTTTTAAAAATACAATATTACTAATTAATGTTTAGTGCATTAGGCCATTAGAACTTGAGTGATTCCTGACAACATAACGATCTTGCTTATCATTTGTGCTTTAATTTATGGGGTACTAAGAAAAAAAACAAAGGAAAAAACCCAAGGCAATTTGCAAAACTGAAACTCATCCAAAAATTGCTTGCAGTAATTTCTCCTGGAAAGTGATTTCACTATGTGTAAGTGCTATGCTTGTAAGAAAATGCTGCCTATCAATAATTAAAGTATAATAAAAGTTGCATGTGTCAGAAGACACCCTCAAAACAGGGCTACAAAAAAGAACTTTGCTTTTCATTCAGACTTTCCACTTTTTAAACCTCACAATAACACTCTTCTCAAGAAGCATTTTAAATAAACTATTTACTGAAATATATGACTATTCAAAACGCACCAGAAGCTATAACAGTAAAAATTAACACAACTCAACAAAAGTTGCAGCAGAAAACAAAAATCTGCACCGTGCCAAGCCTCTCTAAATGACAAAGGTAGCCATGAAAGATGTTTTCTACAAACTTGTGTTGATTTCAAGTGTCTTAATTGTCTAAGAAGGTCCATCCATATTACTTGACATACTGGTTAGAGTATGTCTAAAGTCTGCCTGGGGCCCACCACAGGCAATCGGCCATCTCCTCCTTGGGGTCTGTGACCTCCAGGCACATATTTGGAAGAAACTAGAGATTTTATAGTATTTTGACCTTTTCAGCCCCATAGTAGATGTGGCTGATAGCAGCAAATGGATACAAGAATTACTAGAGGCAAGAAGAGGAACACAAGAAGCAGACTGCCATCAGCCTTCCAGAATAACAGTCTAAGAATAACAGTAGTTCCATACCAATTTAAAATATCCACATCTAATACTGACAAAGACAGAAAGCAGGATTTCCAGAGAGGTCCCTGGCATAAAATCCTTTTTAATATTGACAAAAGTTAGAGACTGAAATATGTTAGAGGGGGATTCTCCAAGAGCCCCAGGTTTTCAGCCAGCTGGTCCCCTTCCTTCATTCCTCCAGTTATTATTGAGCTCCACTGTGTTCACAGAGCATGAAAGCACTTCAGCTAGCAGGTGGGAGGACCATCCAAGCTCAGAATGGCCATGATGGCTGGTCTTCAGCAACATCCCTCAGGAGGAATACAGTCCCTTTGTTACCAAGGATGTACCTTCACCACAACTTTACTGCTTGGGAATTCTGCAAACCAGCCTGAGAGAGAGATCTGGTATGTTGGATAGAAATATTAAGCATGCTCAACAGCAGAAAGCTAACCTTTGAAACACATAGGTGGGTCTGAACAACGTTACTGGGAGCAAATTGCAGCCAGGACATTGCTAGATGGCTAAAACACTCACTAGAAACACCACTGCAATGCAAGCTCTGAATGATCCCTTCTAAAAGGATGCTGGGCTCAGCATGAGGTCACAAATTCTGTGACATGAGATGCCTGCTTCAAAAATAACTGAAGTCATTATAGCCTGAATAATTAACTAAACCTCTAAATATGTTTATATACTTTCCATTTTAACTAGTTTAATATTATAGAACTACTCTTCTACATGGCCTGTCATCTCCTGTGGCTTTGGTTACTCAGATAAGCTTGGAGTCTCCAGTCCCCTCTCTAACTCTTCCTACGCATAGAATCTATCTGTAACTACAGCTACTATTTTAAAATTTTACCATGTAGAGCTTCATCTCATGTGATAATCCTAGTTCATCACATTTTGAAGTGTAGGTAACTTCTGTTCAGCAAATTCAAAACTCTCTTCCACAGGATCTGTGTTTAGCAGGCTGTGGTACACAAGTACTGTTAGTAATGGAGTTGAAGCAATTAGGTCTGGAACCATCTGAAGATGCCACCTGTTTTTCAATAGTCAAATACGTTGATCAATCTATACCACACAGGAGTTTGGCATGCCATTACAGGCCACAGCTGGCATTTCCAAGTTCTCATATTCATCCAATTTTATCATTACTTGATTCCTAGAAGTCAAACTGAGTAAACCTTGGGCTACATCCTCTCCTCCTGTCCCCCTACCCCCAAAAGCTGGAAACCTCTACTGTTGCTTTTCTTAACTTCACTCCATTATGCCATTACATATTCTTCTGGATTTTTTTTTTTCCTTTATATCTTCCCTCCTGATTTATGGAACACCTAAAATTTCTAAAGGGGATGAGAATGTTTGTAGTTAATATAATCTTATTGATAAAAAGGTTTTAGCCATGCAAAAGCTGTTCATGAATAACAAGAGAGATGCAACCTAGGGTTTGAAAACTCTTTTGACAGGGCTTCAGTAGAAACTCCAAACTGATCCTGTGCTGTCCCAGAAAATGCAAAGCTCTTACAGGTTATTTGTTATGGTATTTCTCCCTGATGTGCCGATTCTTACATAGCAACAGGATGTGGAAAAAAAAAAACCACCTTGAAAATCAAAAAGCATTCAAAGCATCCTAGGAAAACAGGTCACACATTACCATGACTTCCCCCCTGCCCCCTGATTAATTGTTCATTTTTAAATAAAAAAAAAAAAAATCTGAGTTGGGGTGGGGGTTTGGGGGTTAACAGCACATAACACTTTGCATTGCTGCATTAGACTAGATGGCCCTGCTCTGGCAGGGGGTTGGACTCGATCTCTGGAGGTCCCTTCCGACCCCTAACATTCTGTGATTCTTTTCAGTCAACATAAACTTTCTAGTTTTCTGAACAGAGCTAGTGTAAAGGACTCTAGGCTCCTTCCCAGCCCCAATCTTTGTGCATGTACACGCTGTCTGACTGTTCCCCTACACAGATCTCGAATCCCTTCCACACCCAGGCCTGCAGGACAAGTATGACTCAGAGCTTACTCCTACAAACACTCAAATGAGAAACTGCAGCCCTCTAGGTTAAATAGGACAAATCCAGTCAGTGGAGTTACTTACCCATGTAGGTATACATAAATCTTAATGCTGTGACACACACCCTCTTCCATGAAGAGGATGTCTACACCCGGGTTTGAGGTTGCTCATCACTAATGAACTAACACCTTGCAGATAACATACATAGTCATGCTGCAAATGTCAACAGGCCTGAGAAAAAACAGAAAAGTGTCTGGTGTTGGGAAGTTGCTTTGTTCACAGAGCGATTTTACTGTTTTAGATATTGCCTGTTGTAGTATTATTGCAGAATTTTCATAACATATACTATTTATTGTAGTATTTTAAAACACCGACCTACCTAACACAGTAATGTATAGAACAATTTGTATATACCTGAACTTGACAAAGACGGTGATAGGCATATGAATCTAACTACAGAGCATTCACCCTTCCATGTGAAATATTGATTTAAATATTTTACACATAGGAACAATGACATTAAAATTGCAAGCAATTTTAAAAAGCTTCAGTAGCATGACTTTGCTCTTTGTTTTCTGAGAGCAGAAAAAGCAAACTGAAAATATCATGAACAGACCGAAAGAGACTATTTCAGTTGGAAGGGGCATACAACAATCATCTAGCCCAACTACTTGACAAATTCAGAGCTGACCAAAAGCACGCTAAGGACATCTTCCCAACACCTCTGCCCGAAAGCCATTGACAGGCTTGGGACATTGGCCACCTCTCTAGGAAGCCTGTTCCAGTGTTTGACCACCCGCTCAATAAAGAAATGCTTCCTGGTGTCCAGTCTAAACCTCCCCTGGTGCAGCTTTGAAACATTCCCATGCATCGTATGACTGGATCCCAGGAAGAAGAGATCAGCACCTACCCCTCTGCATCCCCTCCTCAAGGAGCTGTAGAGAGCAATGAGATTGCTCTTCAGCCTCCTCTTCTCCCAACTGGAGAAGTGTAAAATCCTTAGCCATTCCTCAAAGGACATACCTTCCAGTGCTTTCAGCAGCTTTGCTGGCCCCCTCTGTACACATTCAAGAACCATCACATCCTTCTTGCAATGTGGTGCCCAGAACTGCACAGAGTACTCAAGGGGAGGCTGCACCACCAATGGTGCCCTTCATTTTTCGAAATAAATCATTCTGTATGACTTCTTGAAACATAAAAAGGACAGCCTCTTCTATTTCCTGATCTCTGTTTACATTATACTTCAAGGAACAAATATAAAATACACACATTCCTTTTACCAGGAATTTTAAATTAGAAAATTAGTCGAGAGTCAAAACTTAACTAATTTTCAGTTTCCCAAAGGAAGTAAAAGTGGTAAATCCACATGAAACCAAATGCATTCTTAGTTAGGACTATTAGAGGCTGATTTGAAAATAATTTTGCTTCAAGCATAACAGCCACCTCCTATTTGAAAGACTAATGCTTAGAATATTACATGCTTAAATGTTAAAATATCTATTCTTAACAACTGAAATTTAATACAAAGGAGAAATGGGATTTTTTTTTTTTTTTTTTTTTTCACACTATAAACACAGTTTTCTTCTATCTTACTTGAACTATCTAGGAAACTACCTAAGAATTAAGCCAAATGAAAATAAGTTTGCAAAAACCCCATAGAGCAGGACACACTGAAAGACAAAAATCTATTCCCAAAGAGAAACGTGGGTAAGGCATTTGACATATCATTCACTGTCTGAAGATCAGTACTGAAGATTGGTTCAGGAACAGGCATCACAGTAACAAGGAGCATGACCTGAACCCTATTGTGTCCAACTCTGTTGTCTATCCTCCACCAGACTTTAGAGTCCTCACCAGAGCTGAACACTGTCAGACAAGAACTCTGCTTCTTAAGTCTAACACAGCAAGACGGTGAGCAGGACTGCTCCATACTTTGAAGTAGTAAACACTGAAGAAAAGGCCATTGAAGCTCAACTACAAGATTAGACCAAGAACAAAGTAATATAAGCAGGCCACACACCTATTTAAGGGGAAAATAAATTGGAATACTCAGCCTCCAAATTGTAGTATGAGAACTAAAAAAAAATTCCCTAAACCATTTTAAGGAGGAGTTTGATCAGTACATGAAAGGAATTATATGATATCTTGGCTGCAAGGGCCAGGGACTAAACTGGATAACCCAGAAGAATCAGTCATAACTTCTTATTAGTATGCAATTATCTATTGGTATGCTTAAAGGAAGAAAAAGAAGCATTCAAAAAAATGTTATGAAAAGCCACTAGAACCCATAGAACATGATCAAAGTAAAATCTCAGCTTGTCAGCTAGCACTTGGAATTACTTAGAGTTTTAAAATAATTTATTTAAATAAGTTGGCTAAGATTTTTAAAATACATATTTTATTCTAGTCTAGACAGCATGACATAATCTGCAAGTACCTTTTTTCTCACAGGGCTGGGTAAACTGTTCTTTTTCAGCCCTTTCCTTCAATAAGTGGAAGTCACAATGTTGTATTGCACTTTTGTGTATTTGTGCACAATCTAATTTCCCCACTTAATATAAAAAAAAAAAATCATAAAAAAAGCAAATAATACTTAAGAGCTCTAGATTTCATCTATTACAAAATATTCTAATCTTTGCCTCCTTTTCTCTGCAGGCATTTTATTCTGAATTTATTATTAGTTTTCTACATTTTTTCTTCCTATTCCAAGAGAAACTTGAAGCATATGCTACCGTTTAAAAGTAAGTTTAACGCATGCTGCACAAGTATAGCACATTGCAGGTGAAGCTATGAGGCAAAAGAAAGATGTTTTGTTTGGGATTAATAAAAAGCAGTACAAGTCAGTATGAAATAATGCCAGGGCCCATGAAGGAGATGCATGAGAAGGTTGTGAGAGGAAAGTGTAGAGCTACCTGTGGGACTGCTGAGCACTGGACTTTGTGATTCATGATTCAATGAGGTGAGGCAAGCTCCAAATGGCAGACACTATCTTGCTCAACAGGCATGGGTCATAAGGGACAGAGTAGTAACCCATGGGGGGTATGGTACTCCCATGGCCACCCCACCACTCCACAAGCTGTCCCAAGGGAGAAAAGCTCCACTTGATCATGTCATTCAGGACTACATCTGCAGGTGTGCCTATGGATGCTGAATCACACAAGCAACAGAAATACCAGCTCTTGGTAACTTCTAGATGCTTGATTTTGCCTCCTATTTCAAGCACCTTTTTCCTTCGCATGCCATTTAAACTGCTCACTATAAATACTGTCCCAGGTGGCTTCTTCCTTTCTTTGTGTTACCACTCCAAGTCTTCCTAGCCGGCCTCTCTTCTAAATAATTCCTAACTTAGAGTCTCACCAGGACTTTAAGACCAAGAACACAGAACCATCATGAGCATAAATCAATTTTATGCTGCCCTTTCCTATGCCCACCCCCCACCTCTTTGCCTTGAGGCAGCTGTGATGTTAATATGAGCAGTTAGTCAGCTGGATCAAGGATCTGATCTGGAAGAATTTTTCCTTTTTTCATACTCCCAGTTGCAGCATATCATTCAGAGGAAGGAAGGAAGGAGGAGCATGCAAAACTCTTTGGAGAAGCAGCTGGAATTTCGATCAGCTTAAGCTGATCTTGAAACTATGCTTTAAATTGATAGTGTACAGCTCCCTTTCAGCCTGTCTTCACCTTCTACCATTAGTTATGCTGTCTTTCTTCCAACCCAGCCTCCACCTCTTGATATTTTTCCTGTGCTTTTACTCTCTTGCATTCTGTTATGTCTTATTAATTCCATCTCTGTGCAATGCCCTTCCTTCTTCCATCTCTTCCTTAAGGACTCCCCTACAGGTCCTTTTCACATTTTTTCTTATAAGTGTACATTGTATTCTTTTGCTAAATCCTCTCCTCAGTAACATTTACTTTACTATCCCAAATTCTGCCCACCATCACTTATATTTCTAAGCTGCATAGAGAAGTGCCACACAGAAGCAAAAGCTGAGTGAGAGTGCAAATTTAGAGGTTGCTTTTAAGATTTTGGCCTTGAAGATCTAGTCTGTGTTTGTCTTTGCAATATACACCAGAAAAATCTCAGAGGAGTGGATGATCTGGTATTATCCATATGGCACTGCAGATTTTACCTTCAGACCTGGAAGAACCACAAAATCCTCTGCTTCCCAGATTCTTCTGTATTGCCAGGCAGGGGAGTCCTGCCAATCCCAAAAGCTAATACAAGCATTGATCCCCACTGAAAAAGTGTAAGGAGTCTTAAATCTAAGCTGTTGGCTAAGAACAGTCAAATCTACAATTCTTTTCTTAACTTTCAGTGGTAACGTGTGGTAAAGACAACTATAAAAAGAAAAGAGAAGAAACAAATTATCCTGTCCTGGTCTCTCATTTTAACTGTTACTGCTCCTTTGTCTATGTTACTACAAAACTCAAGGCGTGATTGCTGTGATGCCTCATTTGTTAATGTTTGTAACATAGAATCATAAACTGGTTTGGGCTGGAAAAGACATTGAAAGATTACCTAGTTCCAACACCCCTGCCATGGGCAGGGACACCTCCCAGTAGACAAGGTTGCTTAAATCCCAAACCAACCTGGCCTTGAACACTTGCAGGGAAGGGGCATTGACAACTTCTCCATGCAGCCTGTCCCACTGTGTCATCAGTGTCTTATGTATGTAAAGAATTGTCTATGAAGAATATATCTGCTTCTAGAATTAATAAAGTATTTTTATATTAGGCAAAAATTCAAATACAGACAAAATAACTTCTTGCACATAGATGGACATCCAGAAACATACAGCTAAAACATTAAATTTGAACTATCATATGTAATATTAGTATTTTTAAAATGTTCCTCTATTTCACATGTTCTGTATTTAGACCCCAGATTTTAGAAAGGACTTTCAATTTGTTTCAACCTGCTACAGCATCAAGCAGTGATATATTGTACAAATCAAGTGAAAGTGCCAAGGAATGTTGGCCTAGTGACATAGGCTGTCTAGAATGTGAGGCATCTTATACAAGATAAGCTTGAGGTAACAGTAATAACGATAACACTTCACACCTTCTCTGCTTTCATTGTTCTGTGAGCCTGTTTCTGGGTCTCTCACTTAGGCAAGCGATCCCGCTGAAATCAAGAAATTACTTAACACAGACAAGAACTGCTGAATTTATCCTTAACTATACCATCCCATTTTAGAGGTAAGAAAAGCATCACACAAACCCATAATCAGTGTTGCTTTAGGAGATGTTTGACACAGGTGGAACAAGAACTCCCAGGACATAGGCCATGCCTCTGTAATGATTAAGTGCAATATATATCTTAAACTTGAAATTCCATATTTTTATAGTCTAAATCATTCCCCATTATTATAAGTCAAAACATATAAACCTTTCCAAAAGGCAGACAAATGAAACAAAAGACGCTTCTCTACTGATATTGCAACAGGGAAAGAACCATTTACATTCTTATCAAAATACAAGTATTATACCTGCAAAGTTCTCCCTTTCTGTTCCTATTGCAGCCTCTGCTGGATCCTATAAATTGCATTAGGATCCAGCACTGCTGGTAAGCCACCAAGATTTTGTCACATATAGAAACGACCCTTAACTGAAAGGAAACTTATGGCTATGTGCTGACTTCTCCAGAAAGACACACTTCTTTGTTTTTGTCCTGAAGGATCTTCTAAGCCCACCTGAAGACCCTATTTACTTCCCAGCTGATGCTTCCTGTCTTTCACCACATTGTAATGAGGCAAGGTACTAAGGCTGGCTTGTAGATGCTGGTCTATGCTTAGCCCATATCCAGGCCTACACCATAGCAGTTGTTCTGCCACCTGATGACCTCCACCCAGCAGGAGAGGGAAACTAGGAAAAGCGGGTTGAAATGAAAACAGACTTAATGAAGTAACAAAACTAATACCAATAGTCAACATAAAGTATGCAAAAGCTCTACTCAGCCCAGCCAAGGCACAGCAGCCACAATGAACATGAATACAGTCCTCAGGAACAGCAGAATTAAGAAAAGCAGGGTCAGGAAAAGCCAGAGCTCAAGTAGGAAACCCTCCATCTTCAGCAAACTTCCCCCTTTATAATGAAGGTGATGTTTATGGTCTGGGATACACCTGGAGCCAACTCGAGGCAGCTGCCCTTGCTAACTACAAACTGCTCATGGCCTGCAGACCATGGCTGGCCTATGATTCTATCCCAGCAACACCAGGACAATGTTTTACACTGAGCTCATCCAGGTGAGTGATATTCCTTATGACTCATAAGGGAACCATACATTCATGACTGTTTTGTTCTGCCAGAGCTCAAATAACTCTACCACTTTGATTTGCTTAAGTTTTTAATATTTTCACTGCAGATAAAAAAACAAACAAACAAACTTCATGGGAGCTCCAGATGACTCATTTTAAAAGATATTGTTGTATGTAAAATACCAGTAAGTTTGAAAAAGATCTTATTGCTATAAATGTCACCTATGTTAAAGAAAGTATGATAGCAACTAGTCATTAAGAGGGATATATTCTTATTACACCTGAGTGGCCTGTCCTAAAAACCTGTTGTGAAACTAAACATTTTTTTTTAAATGCATACAGAAGACTGTCTAAACTTAATAATAATAAATCTTTTTGTAACTATTTTTAAGCAAAGATGTGGTCTTGAGCTATCCACATTCCCCCCCCCCCAAAAAGAAAGAACAAACTACAAGTTTTATCTATCATTTAAAGAAGATAAGCATTTTGCTTCCTTACAGCTTATTACATGTCCACAACATTTAAATATATCTACTGCATATGTGAGAAAGTCACAAAAGTTGCAAGGCAAACAGACCCACAATCAAAATGACTGGATTCATACACATCATTAAAAGCCTTGCCCATTAGCAAAAATCAATAGCATGGTATATGTTGCCCTATAAACAAAGCTGAATTTTGTTACTGATATCACTGCCGTGCTGGAATAGGTATCCAGTTACAAGCATGAAGTTGTAGTAGTGGATGAGATGGGAGAAACTGTCCACAGCCCACTTTAGCTAGGAATTAACTGGGCTGCTCCAAACAGATCCCGCAGGGTAAGAATGGTCATGGGGACTTAGTAATACTGAGTCTCATTCTGAAAAGAGCATTCCCTTTGAGTTATGCTTAAAAATGTGTTTTCTTTCATGAAGTATGAAATCTTGTATTCCTGTCAAGCAAATTCTGAACGTTTTACTTACAACACCACAGCTATTTTTGCATTTGGTTGGAGCTGGTGGAGCTGTTACATTGCGTTGTCCAAAGTTAACAATAATATCCTCTTTCCCCTTCCTACAAACACTTTCTCCACACAAAGCAGCCTACAACCTACATGGGCAAGTAGGGTATAATAGCTTGATGCAAAACCTGGGAAAACGGGTGTAAATGAAAACATATCACAAAGAAGAAACACTGTAGCTCGAGACTCCTCTCCACAATTATTTCTATTTGATCCTACAAACAGTTGTCATCAAAGAGCTGTTAGCACTACCAGACTATAATTAAGTCTTCCATATCTACTCTAATACAAAGGGAAAACCAAGCATACCACTGAACACAAACCACAAGATAGAAGTGTTTAATACTGCTAAGGGTGAGGAAGCAACTTGTTATTTTAGCCCCGAAGCAGGCGGTCCCTCCAGCACCAGCTATTGGATACTCTGCTCTCCCATGAGCTCCGCTC
>NW_008593996.1:0-4166 GCF_000691845.1 Merops nubicus | reverse complement strand
CCTTCCCCTGCCATGCCCAAGCACTGGTCAGCCCCGACACCCATCCACAGTCACCGAGGCTGTGAAGGTAGGTGCTTGGAGCTCTGTCCAGCACCCGGCTCTTCACAGTTACACATGGTGCCCAGAAGAAAAATACTAGTTTTCTTCCAAGTGTAAGCAAGTGTAGCAGAAAAAAAAAAAAATCTGGTTTATTACCAAAAAAAAAAAAAAAAATTCTAGCAGAGAAAATGCAAATAAAAAGTCAGCTTTGCATAAATTAACTTCATTCATCTAGGCATTTTAAAGTCACAAATAATACACTCAGACTGAAACACACACATACTACCATTTAAAACTAGTAAAGAAAGAGGGATTTACAGAGAAAAATTGATTCATTGTTTTCAGATGGATTACGCTACTACTTTTTAATGTATATTGTGATTGCATTCTGCATGGATATTGATAATACTGCTGCACCCTATCCCCCAAAAACCCAGGCAAGACTATGATAGTTTTTGTTTCATTCATTGAAAGCTTAAGAAAATCTGGGATTGATAGATCTTCCTCAATATGTCCAAATGAAAAAGCAATTTTGTCCTGCAAAGAAATGCTACTGAAACTGTTGAGTAGTTGTAGTTTAGGACAAGGCAAAATATACACATCCTTCATTTGTCGAAGCACCACATCAAGAGAATAAAAACTCCTTAGACTAAGTATTTTAGTCTAATTATGATAGAATAATAAAGTGCAATAATAGAAGAAAATAATTTCAGTTGGCTAACAGCAGAAAGAACTCCTACCTTACTTTTATAGCAATAAGCTCTGCAAAGTCAGAGTAACTTCTGAACTCTCCCTCCATTACTTTGTTTATAGCACCACAGCTTTATAAGGTTTCATAAGAAAAAAAAAAAAAATGGGTTTTGGAGGTGAATAAATTCAAGGTTTGAGGTTTTATCCAAGCCTCAAAACATAAAGAGATGTTTAACCTAGATTAGTATGTTATACAATAACCTAAGCGTTGTTGTGTTGCCATTCCTGTCAATGGGAACAGCCACCAGATCAAACTCAGCATTAACCTTGCTCCAGCATTTTCATGTCCAGCTGAAAGCACTCTGTCTTACAATTGTCACAATAAAAAAGAAAAAAGAAACCACGAGTTGCTTTCATTTTTTTTTTTGTACAAACATTCCACCCTTTTTTTTTTTTTCCCTTTCACCAGTGTCAGTAGCTAATCAACCCACATCAGGAACTTAGTGAACAGATTTGTAAAACGAACACTGCTTTGTAACAAACAGCTAAAGGATACCAAGATAATTCTCTATAAAAATTCCATGAGAAAATGCTAGAAGTTTTTTATTTCCTGACACATTTTAGTGTTACTCTGGTAAAATAAAACATTTACTTGTGAACATACTATATGCAGTCCATGTAAAATCTAAACAAAATGAGACATTACAGATCTGTTGACAAGTGTATTTTTGGAAATATCCTAAATCCTGACGTGTTGAGTTAAAAAAATCCTGAGTGCTGAATGCAAGTAAGTCCTAGTGACTTCAGTTGGACTTGTGGATATTTCAGCCTTCTCTGGATTAAAATGAGGAGACATGATTTTTATCAACAGAATAAGAGCTCTCCTGTGCCACATGTGATTTTAACAGCAAACTCAGAAAAACTGTATCACAGTGCTGTGCTTACCAAGAAATTGTGTTTAGCCAGCAGTCGGGGTTCAGAACAGCAGCTGACAAGCTAACATGCATCACCTTTATTTATTTATTTAAACCGCTAGTGCACTGTGGTTTTCCGTTTCTTTTTCTCACTCCTGCATACCTTCAGGGATGATGTACAAAGCACATCAGGTGTTTTTCCCCTTGCTGCTATGAAGCATCAGGAATGGTACAACCCACTCAAAGCATGCTTCTTGCTTTCACAACATCAGCCAGCCACAGCAGAAAAAAAAATCACAAGGCAAACTTGTGCAAAATATTTTAATTTAAGCTAACAAGAAAAATAAACGCTGAAACAACTCTTGATACCACAAGACTACTTCCATGACTGCTCATTTTTGTTGAGCATCATCTACGAGGCATGTGAAAAGATAGGTTATTTTGGAATTGCATTAACTAGACAAGCAACATCAATGCTCCTGTATCCATACAGCATGAAGGCCTCCAAACACAGATGACAGCAGCCTTTTTGATGCATTTGTAAACTTTTAGACAAAAAAATGATTCAACCTGTTAGAAAACTATATATATAAAGTGCTCTTTCATGTACTTTGGAGCCACTAGATTTCATAAACAAGAACAGCTTTCACAGTCAGACAAGTGCAATAACTTTGAGCTCTGAATATTTGAAACTGTGTAGCACTGTGAAGCCAGATTTCCTTCTATGTCCTTAGGCAAAATCTCCTGCTTGTTTTGAAACAAACAAGGGAGATTTGAAAAATCAATGAAAAAGAGCTAGGGGCTGTTGTTTTTCTTTATATTAAGTGACACTTTGCAAACAGTACCCTGCAAGGTATGCCTTAACTCCTCGTTAAAATGTAGCTAAAATTTATATTCCTCCACCATTTCACACACACAGGTAAAATACATAGTTGAAAGCACCCTAAAAGAAGGGGGAGAAATCCATGAAACAGATAAATAATTACTTGATTGCTTCTAAATAATAAATGGTTACCCAGCAGATTTACAGTAGATCGTTTTACTGTAGAAATACATTTCTGTTGTCAATAGGAACAGTTAGCTAAGAGCTGAAGAAAAACACTCTAAAACAACTTTGGACTTGGAAAGTAAGCCAGGCTTCAATACTTCTGCTGGCTGGCCAAACTAATAATGTTTCATCTCTCTTTTCTCTCACTGAACAGCGTACGTGACAGCAAATGATCCATTTGCTCTGGATCACAATGCTATTTTCCTCACTTATCCCTGGAATAACATAGTCTCAGGATGCTGGAGGAACAGAAACACTATCAATTCATGATAGACCTAAAGTTTTCCCTCTTGGCACTCCTCTACCGAGAAGCCAGGAGAGGAATGAGAGCCATCACCTTGAAGGTGCCAGTAAAGATCTATGGAAAGATGTCCTGGAGCACAAGGGACTGAACTCCGTAGAGAGCTGTGTCGCTTTCCTGCATGCCTGACTGATTTCTCCATCAGCAGCCTCCGCCGTGCTCCTTGCTCTATATACAGTGGCTGCTCGGAAGCTTTATCACTCATCACCCCATAAACACAAAATACAAATGCACTTTGCACGCACAAACGCGCTCACACACACACTCTCCCTCTCTCTCAAAGACACACGTGCACATGCACACTCGCTCCCCTAACATCACATGTAATTCTTTCCAAGTCCCCTGTGTATTGCTTAAAAACAGAAACCAAGCACACATACACACCAAAAAAAAAAAAAAAAAAACCAAAAACCAACCCAAAACAAAACCCCAACCAAACAAAAAACATCCCACAAAAAAAAAAATCAAAACCCAACAATAAAAAACAACAAAACACAGAGAGGAGGAGGGAATGGGGGGAGGTGGGGGGCGCAAACGAAAGAAAAGGGTTTTTTTTCCTGCTGTTGCTGTGGCTCCCAAGCATGTAGTTCTAAGGAAGAGTAGTTCCCCACATTCATCAGCTAGCTACATCCTTGGGATAAAAAGGAGCAGTCCGGAATGATGCTGAGGCTGCAGAAGGGAAAATAAGGCTTTGCAAACATGCCTGACACCCACGAAATTCTCTCCTCCACATACCCTCCTCCCTAAAACCTGCCCTGAAGGGGGGGGAAAGAAAAAACAAACAAACAAACAAACAAACCCAAAAAAAAAACAAACACACAAGGAAAAAAGTGATGAAAAGACACAACTCACCTTAACAAGGGGTGTTGGATGGGGTCAGAGAGGAGGAAGGGTATATAAAAAGATCTATTTTTAGCAGAGGTTGTGATAGTATTGAAAGACACAGACACAGGGTTCGGAAGCAGGGAGAAGAGTATAAAAAAACGAAGGAAAGAGAAATTATCAAGAAGGTGCAAGTCAGTCTGGCAGGAGAAAGAAGAATCCCCACGGAAAAAAAAAATGTAAAAAAAAAAACCAAAACAACCAGCGACCAAATGCCAAGAGAAAAAGGAGGGAGAGCGTCGCGGTGCCGGGGTTTTGTTTTGTTTCTCTTCGCTGGGGGCGGGCGGAGGCG
>NW_008593995.1:0-1081 GCF_000691845.1 Merops nubicus | reverse complement strand
GTGGCAAAAACATGGCGAGGATGTGCCGAGGATGTGCCAATAACACGCCAATAAGGACATGCCAAGGACATGGTGAGGATGTGCCCAGGATGTGCCAAGGATACGCCAAGCATGTGCCAAGGACGTGCCAAGAATGTGCCAAAGACATCCCAAGAACATGCCAAGGACGTGCCAAGGACATGGCAAGGATGTGCCAAGGACATGCCAAGGACATGCCAAGGACGTGCCAAGGATGTGCCAAGGACATGCTAAGGAGATACCAAGGAGGTGGCAAGGACATGCTAAGGACTTGTCAAGGATGTGCCAGTGTCATGCCAATAATATGCCAAGGACATGCCCAGGACATGCCCAGGACGTGCCCAGGATGTGCCCAGGACATGACAAGGATGTGCCAAGGACATGGCAAGAACATGGCAAGGACTTGCCAAGGATGTGTCAAGCACATGCCAAGAGCATGCCAAGGACATGCCAAGAACATGCCAAGGATATGCCCAGGATATGCCAAGGATGTTGCAAGGAGGTGGCAAGGACATGCCAAGAACATGCCAAGGATATGCCCAGGATATGCCAAGGATGTTGCAAGGAGGTGGCAAGGACATGCCAAGAACATGCCAAGGATATGCCCAGGATATGCCAAGGATGTTGCAAGGAGGTGGCAAGGACATGCCAAGAACATGCCAAGGATATGCCCAGGATATGCCAAGGATGTTGCAAGGAGGTGGCAAGGACATGCCAAGAACATGACAAGGACATGGCAAAAACATGGCAAGGATGTGCCAAGGATGTGCCAAGGACATGCCAAGGATGTGCCAAGGACATGGCAAAGACATCCCAAGAACATGCCAAGGACATGCCAAGCACATGCCAAGAACATGCCAAGGATGTGCCAAGGACACACCAAGGACATGCCAAGAACGTGCCACCATGGACGTGCCAAGGACACACCAAAGACATGCGAAGGATGTGCCAAGGACACGCCAAGGATATGCCAAGAATGTGCCAAAAGCATGCCAAGGACACGGGAAAGACCTGGGTGTAAGAGCTCTGAGATGTGGCAAGAACATGCCAAGGACATGCCAAG
>NW_008593994.1:692-929 GCF_000691845.1 Merops nubicus | reverse complement strand
AGCAAAGGTGGGTTGGCCGTGCCATCTGTCCGTGTCCTCACCATTGGCTTTCACCTCTGCAAACTGCCTCGATTCACCTTCTCCATCCTTTGCCTCTGCCACTCGCCAGGTAGGACTCCAAACAGCATAGTAAGGGACAGAGAAAAATGCTCTGGCAATGTCAGTGGTGGCATACCATGTAGCCTCCTTGGACTCCAGCTCATACTGGAGTTCCAGCATGTCTGGTATGGACGAGGT
>NW_008593994.1:0-235 GCF_000691845.1 Merops nubicus | reverse complement strand
ATGGGTTGTCCATCTCCCCATGTCTGGCCAGTGACCCCAACTGCTTGGCCTCTTGTGGTGAAGCTGTATGCCATCAGCTCCGGTGTCCCAACACCAGCTTATCAAGGGATTCCCCTTCACCACGGCCACAGTCCCTCCTTACGTGCCTTAACTCTCTTCTAGTCATCACATTCATTACCACTTCTGTTTCTGAGTCACTGTCACCGCAGGTTCTGTCCCAGATCCACTGGGTCCT
>NW_008593993.1:39584-55936 GCF_000691845.1 Merops nubicus | reverse complement strand
GCTTTGGGGTTTCAGAGCGAGAGCTGCTCCGAAGAGCCGCGGCCCCCGGGCCTGGGCCGGGCTGCAGGCCCAGCCGCACCCCGCCACGGGGGCTGCCAAGGGGAGGAAGGAGAAATCCCATGAAAAATAACACAGCAGCTGGTCAGTGAGACTCCATTTTCAAATCTAATCTTGGTTTGTGCAGTCAATGGGTGAGAAATGCCACAATTTGCATGACAACGGCCAAGGGAACTGCGGAGTGGCAAATCAATTCTGCAAGAGAAGATAAAGCAGAATATACCTAATATATTAGCAGCAAGGTAGAATTCAATTCCCATAATGTCTGATGATAGTGATTAAAACTGACGCTTTTTTTATTATTATTATTATTCCTTTTCCACTTAGGACGTGGAAACAACTGAGCCATATAAAGATGCAGGTGTCTTACACACATGGAAACATACTTGGCCATGGAAGAAAATAACGTCAAGTCCACATCCATTAGGAGGAACAGCCCTAGGAGATATCAGGCTTGGCCATTTCAGCATGTTACAAAGAAGCACACTCACTTGGGCTCAGGCAGGGATTCAGTGACTTTAATTCATACCCACCAGGCGCTGAAATAGTAAAGCTGAAAGCAAGTATTAAGTTTTATTTATGGCTTAGTTTAAAAAAAAAAAAAATCACCGAACATGGTACCACTGACTTCTTTCCCACTTATTTAAAGATTTGACTGTCAATGTTGACTTGCTGTTGAATTGAGTAACTCTCAGGATCACTATAGGGTTTATATATATATTCATATATATGAATATGAAAATATCCTGAGCACGTGCACTTGTCTAAAGCTAAACCACTACTTTTTAACTGTAACAAAATCCTTCTTCCCTTCCTTGGTCACTAGTGTCATGTCATTGAATAATCTCCTTTTTAAAGATGACATTACAGCTGAATGAGAATTGCTGGTTTGACAAGGGAAGCACAATCAGCACATGAAAAACCAAAGTATCTCCCAGCGATGCTGCTGCCTGCATCTAAGCAAAAGGTAATTGGGAAGAAAAAAGAGTCAGGATGCTGAAAAGTCCACATTGCTTTTAACACAGGAATTGGCAATAATAAACAATCATTTTCAAGTAAAAAAAGTTAAATGCATGTTTTCATGTTAAACTACAGTGCATATCATGATAGATATTAGAGACAAGGACTGACAAAAATCTCAGTCCATACTGCTCCTGTCACTGAATCTATTCTGCAGTGCTGGAAAAGAAGAGTGAATCTTGTCACTACCAAATCTTCTGACTTTGTTACCAGAGAAGTCCCTCAGTCCCACTTCCACACTGCGCATTTCCAAGAAGAGTCTCCCTGCAATGCACAGAGAAGAGACAGAAGCTTCACCCAGTGCTTCCTTGAATACTAAACACTTCCACGGGTCTGCACGTTGTCCTTGGCTCAAAAAGATGGTGGTCTGCTAGAAGGACTTGCCCTGGGGAGGCAGACCATTGATGCTCCTGGTTTTGAGGTGTCCCAAGGGCTGCTGGAGAGGACGAGGGGCTCTCGGTTGTGTTTGCAGAGGAGCAGGGTCCCTCTCTTGCCTAAGTCACTAGGGGAATGGGCACAACCTCTCAAATCTGTCCTGGAAAAAGCTTCATTTACTACCTGCCATGCATGTATTACAGATCCCAGACACAGACGTGTCCAAACCTGCCCCATAACAACATTTCCTTCAACAGGCTGCAGCCTTACATTAATATATATTAGCTTTTCTAACCAACTCGAGTAGAGATGTAAGTGACACTTGCTCCCTGAAGTAAAATTATACATTTATAAACATCCTATCATGTTTTGCCATCTCCTTATTTTATTTTTTTTTTACAGCAGTTCAGCTGTCACAATCTTTCTCCCTCCAGTGGGAAAGGAAATGGATCTTCTGGGTTTAACAATGAGAAGGGAAAAAAAAAAAACCAAGAACAAGCTCATGTCATCAGAAGGGCACTGAGCACAGTTTATGGGTCACAAAGTCCAGGCACGAGGCAGCTTTGAACACAAGGTATTGCACATTACCAGTTTACTTTCAGTAGTTACTTCGAGGAAATAAACCTTCACTACAGCATCCCTCAGAAAATTTGGTGTTATCATACAGAAATTTTATCTTTTTTTTTTGGTTTAAATAGAGAAAAACTATTAATAGAATGCCTAAAATCTGGGTAACATGCTAATGTAACTATCTGGCCTCACATTTAAACAGATTCAAAAGCATTTTGGAATACACATTTTATAAATTCCAACCATTCCACTCTCTAGATCTTGGTTATTCACTATTTTTTTAAATAAAAGAGCCCAGCAGCTTCCAACACTAGCTGTACATTACAGGATAGGAGTATTCCACTGCACCTCAACTGAACAATTACAAATCCATAGGAGGGAACATGAAGTACTACACACCTTATTTGCACTTGTATTGGCTACAATAAATGAAAAACACAGAAAAATGACATTTCTAATTTCATTAAATTATGGTGATGAGTGCACCTGCCTGAACAAAAGGAATTAAGTATTCAAATGACTTTTTTTGTTCACTGAATCTGGATGAATAATTTACAGCACAGATTTCTAAGTTACCAAGGATGGATTTTAGCTGATCCACAGTTTGGAGATAACCCCACCACAGAACTTATTCCAACTATTAGCAGTTCCTAAATTAAAAGTATTGATTATTACAAGTAGCAGAACGCAGCCAAATTTGTTAATTCAATTGGAACATTGCATCCCACACACACACACAGAGGGCTGGATGATTTCAACTTTTAGAATGCATAATCATTTCTGATTTTAAGGCAATATGATACTGTGCTGATACCAAACAAATAAATAGTTTTGTCTTTCTTCCAAGTCACCTACATCACAACCATTCCCTTTGTAGTGATCATATGCAGCCAAGTCCCAGACTCATCCCACTAATGGCAAAACTGGAAATTAAGGAAAAATGGCTATATAATGGATCTGACTTACCTTAAAGTTAATAAAGATGAAAGAGAAGCAGGTAACAATATCTGATCAGGTTTGCAAAAAGGGCAGGGCTGTTCTGGCAGGCAGCAGGCCATGGTTTAGCAACTCACACCTAGGAGTAAACAGTACTACTAGGTATCAGCAGAGCTTCACCTGCCTCCGACAGCCCTGAAGGATTTTTACTGTGAGCATGGTATGAACACAGTGTAATATCATCTCATGCAATATGCATAGTCTCTCAGTATAGACTCAAGCACTCATGATGAAATTTGCTCAAACCCCACTCCTGAAAAATATCCTTCATTCTTTCCCAAGGTGTAAGGATGTGATTGATTATAACAGGATGACTTCTGGATGAATAATTAAGAACCCGCATCACGGAAGTGCAAGTCGAGGAATAAATTCTCAAAGATCTGATTTTAAGAGATCTCAATTATGATAATGTTTGTTCAAATATATGGCCACTTTGGTTTGTGATGTTGAAATGGACAATTCTAAACAGAGCACCTATACTTCCCCAGCACCCTTCTGTGACTTACCAGGGGTTTAAATTATTTTAGGTTAAAGGAGTGGAGGCACTGCAATACAAATCCCATGGTTTGTAGGACACTAAGGTGTTCCATCCTGTTGCTGTCTGTAGCAGGGAACTGTGCTCATTCTGAAAATCAACTCTAAGACTTGAAACTCATTTATAAAATTAGTATTAAATGAATATGTCAGAACTCAGTTAAAGGAGAATAAACCCCCTCTATTCCACAACCAAGATACAAACAGCAAGAACCATAACAGACTGTAAAATTTCTTTCCTAAATATATAGAATTTTAAAATATATGCATACACTATCTGAACACACAGCCCTCAACGTTTCATGTAGTATAATAAGAAGAAAGGTACAGATTGACACAAAGCTACAGCTTCAAAATAACATTATAGCTCGTTTTAAAAAGTGTGAAAATGTACAGGTAAAATATGTACAGGTAAAGATAATTAACTCATTTCAACCACTTCTGCTCTTGGGTCTTATATTTAAGCACAGCAGTACTAATAGATAGCCTCGAAGAGTTAAATTCTCACTGGATTAAAATGAGTACAGTAAAATCTGTTTCTGACAAAGAAGAGGGAAGAAAGAGTCAATTCTCCTGTAGTTAATGGAGTTAAATTGGGGTAAATGGAAGTAGAGTGAGGCCCACTGGCTTATGTTTGTGCAGGCACAACAAAGCACCCAACCTAACAGCAACTATTCAAGCGCCTTGCTCCTGGGAAAATCAGATGTTTTCAGGAAAGCCAGTGAAATCTCTCTTATAAATCAGTCTCCTAAGACAAAGATGATTAGAGACATTAAAAGAATGGGGAATCAAGGAAAGGAAACCAACACCCAATAGTTCTACATCACCATTACTCTTCTCATACCTTTGATTTGTAAAATGGAAAAGTTTTAAGCAGACAGGTATGAAGAAGGTGGGTCTAAAACCTCCTTAAGTCTTGCTTCACTCAGGCCATGGTCCCCTGGGGGACAGGGGCTGTGACAGCCAAGACCCCTCTTGCACGCAGGGTGTTTAAGCAGGGTGCAGGACCCTATTCCCCCCACTGCTAAGCACATTAAGGGGAACATCACACTTGTTTAACAGCTCCATGGTGCCATTAGTAGCACAATCAAACAGCAAAGGCTGAGCTTTAGAGAATATGAAGTTATACATCTGCTTCTTCCACCACCTAGGTGATTTCATCAGATTTTCATAAAAACCTGCTCCCAATTCCTGCCCTTTTGAGGCCAGTATTAAGTCAATATATTCTGGAGGAGTAATTCTGTCTGGCTGAGAACCCCCATTTACATCTCTTACTGACACCAGAGCAGCTGCCAAAGAGAGAGCTGGGCTCTCTGAGATGGATTAGGGGATGTTTTACTGGCAGCTGCACAGGGAGTAGTAGGTATGGGGCTGGCTGCAGAGTAGGAAATACTGAGAACTGAGGTGACAAATAAGAGAAATTGACAGGAAGGCAAAAAAAATAATATATATCCTACAGCATCAGTCAGGGACTTAGCTAGAAATACTCCTGCCAGATTAGTTCCTGCAATGCCCTGAGCCAGCAGCTTCTAAAGAGACTGGTTCACTGAATACATTTACAATGAATAATAAGCAACTTCTCGTCGCCTTATTTTTCTTTATTCCTTAATCCTGTATCAGAACTCAAACACGTGTTTTTCTGTTAATGTGGCTTAAAAGTGAGGATCACATGCTAAAAAGAAATAATGCATATGTAAGAAATGATCCTGATGGTAGGGTTGAGTGATATTACTGACAAGCACAAAAAGTCTTTTAGACCTCCATGATGCTGCTTTTCCACTGGCAACTCTAATGAAAACTGATATTTTTTATTTTAAAACACACAATACAAGAAACTCACTTCCAAAGTCTTCCCTCCCCTCAATTCAGATGCATTGTACTAGTTTTCCTTTTAAATTACCAATGTTTTTATGGCTCTGGCTGAGCTTATTTTACTGCAGGTTCTTTGAGCAACAAAACATGCAGACAAAACCAAAAAGTGAAAAAGAATCAAAGCTTTAAAGGCGTCAAAGAACGGTCCCAATGAATCTGCAATTTGCTGGTGCATCATTCTGCATCAGATGAGTAATCCATCGTTTGGGACCCTTTCCAGGAACGGACCATCTGCTCTCAGCATGACCGCGCTCGTGGAAGCTGCACAGAATCCTCCACCTTCTCTTCGACAGCTCTAGAGAAAAATGATGCTAAGGTTTCTAAAAAGAACAAAGCCAATAAATTGTAAGCTGCTTTGCCTGAAATACTATCTCTTCCCAGGTTCAGTACATCTAACTTGCATTAGTGGCCTTCTGCCACACGTAAGTAGCTTTTGACGTGGAGGAAACAAATGATAGTGACGGGAGAAAAAGGATTTTTAGCCATGAGACCACGACACTAAAACAATCAAGTCACAGATAAGTGATTGAGGGAATTTGCATATGCACAGTTTCTGAATTCTTCCCAATTTCACGCACGTGTTCTGTCACAAATGCCTCAAAGAGCAGCCACAGAAAGGAAACCTCCCCGTCTACACTCTGCCCTGCATGCCAGGAAGGCTGCAGGACAAAAGCCCCTGAACCTTAATGCTGCAGCAGGCAATTCTGTGGCCAGAGCCAGACCTGAAAGGGAAAAAGAAAGCAGCCAACCACTTTGATGAGACTGTCCCACAAAGTCAAATGAAGGCAGCTGGCTAATGGGGTAGGAAAACACATTCTCCTATCAGCAAACAAGGAGGTGCTGCCAGAGGAGTGGTCCTGTTCCCATAACCCCAGCCACAGCTTCACAACGCCCCCCCCGGGCCAGCAGGGGCACTCACCTGAGCCCTGCAGGAGCCAGGATTAAAAGTCTCAACCAGCCCAAGGCTTCAGGTTTTCACTCAGGAGCCAAAAAGCCTCATGAGGAGTCTCCAGCCAAGGGGACAAAGATCAACACAAGCATTTTGGCAGCAGCCCCTACTTGGTCAGTTCAGTTGTACTTAAACTCAGCTAAGAGCTGATTCTTAAGCAGCTGAAGTCACACTAAGGTTCCAGATGGATTTTAACAGCACATGGGTTCTAGCTGTGGTGCAAGGAAGACCATGGGATCATGTAGTTGAAGAGGATAAAGCTCAGCTGCTCTCTTCGGTGATAAGAGTGGTCTTGGATCCAGAATCCTGCTGCCATCAAAGGGATGAGGTCCCTTGCCTCCCCACTTCCCAGCTGCACACACCCCACCCCTCCCTCCTGTGAGGACCAGTGCTCTTCCAAACCTCCACTGAGCCACCACCCCAGCACAGGAGCTCTCCATGGGGCTTCATCCTTTAGACTTTGGAGTCATAAATCCAACTATTTTAGGTGTTAAAGGAGAAAGCAATTATTTGACAGAAGAAAGAATTCAACACAGACCTCCACAAGCATACCTGGCATGCTCATCACTCTCCTCTAACCTTCTTCCACAGACATTTCCAATTGGCAGATTCTGAGCTGCCAGATTAATTGCTCTGCTGGCAGGAGAGCAGGCCACCAGGCTCCCCGAGGTCCCAGCTGCTCCTCCCCTATTACTATCAGGGCTCCCATTAGAGGCAACATATCCTGCCCTGATTAAAATGTTTTCTGCACAAGTCTTACACCAGGCTCAGTCTGCCAATTTTAAAAGACTTGCTCTTGATTTATATCAGAGTAAATGAGAGGAGGAGGCAGTTAAGAACCGGAAAGCAAAAAATAGCAAAGTGGGGCTGGGGGGGCAGGGGGAATTTCAGAAATATTCAATCCTTGAGCAGCGGGACTATCTTTCAGACCTACAGGCATTGGCCCTAAAAGATAATGAAATATCTTAGGTATCTAAAATAACTACTTTCCATAAACAAAAAATAAAATTTAGTGTTTTATCAACAAACATGCTCCATTCTTGGATTGATACTAAACTACCAGGATCAGCTCTCACAGAATTAGATATGAGACACATACACAGCTGCCCATTCCCAGAGCACTGCAGAAGGCAAAAAGGATGTAATGAATACCCAGAAACTGCAGTTACAGTCAAGAGCAACTGTCTTCTTTGCCATTCCTTTATTTCTAACTTCTAAAGATGATTCCAGCACTCATTCTTTGTGCTCTTCTACACTGCTGGGTCTCGACTGATGATTCCTGTAAATGTTTGGTTAGCAATTAATCACTCTCTCTAAAAAAAAAGTCTCTTGGACTTCACTGGAAGCATCTTGACCACAAAACAAAACCATTTAATACAGAATACTGTAACTACCTGCAAGTAGGGGAGGAAAAAAAAAAACCCAAACCAACCTACTTTGGATCACTGCACCTCCAAGGTCTATGCCTTTCACATGTGGAATTAAGCAACTATCTCCTCCCGGGCAAGACCTCAAAATAGATCCTCTAAGTACTGCCAGTGGTCGTTTAAACAGGATGCTATGGATTATTGAACAGCAGGGTTATAGGACATGAGTTGTCAGTGCTACTGGGTTGGCTTGGGTTTTTTTAGGACCACAGCTATTTCCCTTCAATTTTTTCCCCCTTAACAGATAAACCATTAGAAGTAACATAAGTTATACTTGACCAGTGTGCTATCTACTTGTCAGGTAACAGTTTCCCCACAGATATTAAGTGAAACTTATGGCCTTATAGCCATGCTTGTACTGAAAGAAACACTAAGGTGGCAAAAACACTCATTTGCTTTTTGCTCTTTTTTTAAAGAAAAAGAAAATACTTGGCATCCATCACTCTGAAGTGCTACAGGGTAACAGTGTCTACATGCAAGGATATCCTCATCCTAGGTAACACATCTTCATCTAAACTAGACCAAAAACCAACAGAAATCATGCTTTAAATGACACCCTAAGGCATGGAGCAGAATGGCAGAAGGCAGGATGGGAACAAGTTTGTGATGTTTCAAGTTGTACCAAACCTGACAAAGTACAAAGGTCCTTCTACAGCTTAAGTGACATACCAGCATCACCAAAGGACACGAGGCTTATCTGCCTGAACTGCTGCACTCCTTTGCAAGAACCTTCCCTACGCCCCTTCCCCTTGCAGCTGGACCACAGCATATGGTGTACGTAGATACTCACACTCTGCTCCCAGCCACAGCCTTGGTAGCTGCCCTCAGCTGCTAAATCAGCTCTTGCCAGCCACCCTGGCAGTGCTTTCCACAGCTCTGGAGCAAACACGTTCCTGTTCTGTGTCTTCCCAAGCAAGGATGACAATCTTTGGGCACCAGCCATTGGCATCAGGCCAGATGGATCCTTTCTGCTGTTCCTCTGCTTTATGGACTTCAATAGCAAGAGACTAGGGACTGTAAAAACACAGTACTGTTACAAACTGAAGAAATAAATGTTGGTCTGCCACACAACAGTAAAAAAAATAAATCAGATTCAAAATTAGAGTGGAAAATATATAACCTACCAGGAAAATTTAAAACTAATCTAGAGAAATAAATGTAACTTGCCATCTAACATTGTCACACCATGTTAAAGAACATGAATATGACTTACACCTCACATTGATGGAACAGAGTGAGTGGCTTGCTGTTTCAGCACCTCTTTTTGGAGCTGTGGAATTACTACCCAAAACCTCTGAGGCAAGCTTTGGCATCTGTCTTTTCAGCAGCTCCCAAGGCAGTCCTCATAAGCAGGTGGAATTTGCTGAGCAGAAACCTCTCCCACTTCTTCCCACTATCCCATGCTGATGCCCACGCTCCAAGCTTCAGCCATTCCACCAGATCTACTTCATCCTTCAGATGAATGGCTACCCTTTGTTACTTGACTTTAAGGAATATTAACGTAGAGCAAAGCAGATAATTCAGATTGGATTAATTACACTTCCCAGGGCAGCCAGGCACAGGCACAGGCACAAAGAGAAGAGTAATCTCTTTTTTGGCCAAGCAACACATCAGCAGTCATGCAGCCTGCTACACCCCGATACTATCCTGTGCACAAATAACAACAGTCTGTGTCTGTCTGGCACATCCACCAGGAGAAATCTGGCATATGCTTTACTGTGAATAATTAAGACAAACACACAGAACTCTTATTTCAAGGCAGCTTTTATTAGGGCTCTGTTCCTCCAGACTTTTAAAACAAGAGTAAAATGACAAGATACAAGATTATCAAAATTTAATTCCACAAGAAGCCAAAGCAGATGATTAGGTAGAAATTGGAGTAAATAAAGTCTCTACACAAGCTACTGAAAACCAAACAAAACTGATAAACTGCACTTTGGAAATCTGTTCTTCTGTAAGACAACAAAAAGAACTGCTTCAGTTCCTCTCTGCTTTCTTCCTAAAGTGATTTAGATACAGAACCTTTATAATATAACCTGAAAGTTTAGATATTACATATGTGAAGACCTGATTTTTGAATATTACACTTGTTTTCCTTTGCTAAAAATGATTTTTAGAAGAAATGTATCCATGGAAGGGAAGAGAATCCACAGAAAAAAAAATGAGGAGATATGCCCAGTTAATCATTGAGTCTCTGGATTTTAACTGCAAGTCCTGCCATATTTACAGATTTCAGAAAATACTTTTTTTTCCCCCCCCTCCTTTTCCCCCACAAATCCTGAGAACACACCAGATTTCACCCAGGGGCAGAGCTAAAAGCCAGGCTCACAGGCCTCCTGGCACCAGCTCAGACCCTGAAGGCACACACAGGACTCCTGTGATCCACAATTCCAAAGCTAAGTAGAAAGACCAGTGAGTGCTTTAGTGCTTTGTTTAGGGGGTTTTGTTTCATTTCTTAGTTTTGGGGTTGGTTTTTTTTTTTTTTTTTTTTCCAATAGCAATACAGTATCATGTGTTAGTGAGATATACCACATGCTATGAACAGTTTCCAAAAACCTGGCATCAACAATACCTTTTTGGGCACAAGGTCCAAGGGTGCAAAAGCCCCAGGGAGCTCCAGTTCACATGGACAGGCTGAGAACAAAGACCAGCTTCTCCATATGTCTCCCAAGGGTGGCTTGTGCCCCCAAGGGAGATGGCACCAGCCCAGCACCAGCTCCAAAGAGCCTGGCAGCAGGACAGAGCAGAAGCACCTCCACTCGTGCCAGTCACAACAGCAGCACTTGTTTCACTTGGAGATTCAAGGACTGGTTTTCAGAAGCCTTCATTTACACAAGCTTATATTGAAAAAAAAACTTCCATGCATTGGCTGGGGAAAAAAAAATTACTCCTTATCCAAATGGGCTTTAAAGTGTCATCCTTGTACAGGGATTCAAAACCAATACAGAGCTAGAAACAAAGCCTGAACAGGACCAACCACAAACAGGTAGAAAGAAGGTGATTTGATTAAACTGGTGAAGTGGTGATAGGAGAGACAATTTGGGAAAGAAATACATGGGGCTTATGCATACTGTTTCTCTGTACCAAAATTTCCAGGCAGTTTTCAAGTGTGGTAGTAACTCATGCTGCAAGATCTCAACTTGTCCCAGCTGAGTTTGGAAAGGGTTTAATCAACCCATTCTGGACTGTTATGATAGAAATGATGAGTTACAGGAGTCAGGGCTGGTGTCTAATCAGCATAATTAATCTGATTCAGTGATTAACCCAAGGAGGGAAGAGCTCCTCTAGGCACAGGTAAAACATTGCATGAGTCATTACTTGGCAGTGATGGAGACAAGTTTGAAAAAGCAAGCTGAAGTTTGTTGGAGGGTCTGGATTCAGTCTAAAAAGGACATCCAGAAATTATTAAGTGCTAGGAGAGAAACTCCAGTCAGTCTCTCTGACCACCAGAAACCAAGATGCGACTGTCACTAAAAACATCTGTTCTTTTGTCAAACACTAGAAAATGTCTTGAGAAACACCACCCAAGTTACAACTGTACACCAAACACTGCTCTGGTATGGGCCAGTTTTGTTCCAAGGACTAAGGGCAGTGGCTCTTCATGGAGTTTTACACATCGTATACATCTTGAGCCTTTTTTATCAGTGATACCCCCCTCAAATTACCATAACAATGCTCTAATAGCTATATAAAAGATATTACTTCCACAGAGCCATTTTAAAAGTGTTTGATGTCTCCCAAGGAGTGCTTCTGGTTTTGTCAGAAATATTTCACATATCCCCAAAGCAACTTCAAAGCTGCATCTCTCAGAGTACAGTCAGATTTCAGCCCAACACAAGAAGCTGGTGAAGTTTTGTCAAACTGATAGGAATGTAGAAGGCAGCAAAAGCTGCACAGCCACCATTTGTTGCTACCCTCACACCTTGCTTGCCTTCTCACATGGCTGAACAGCATATTGGATGGTGAATTGATCCAGGGTAAAAACAAGCTGAAGGTAAGGAAGGTGAGTTTTAAGATGTGAGGTTAGAGTATATATGAAATGTCACAGTTCCTTCCAGAAGCATAAGAAACTGATGAAAGAAAAAGTAAGTCCTGTCACATCTGACATCTGAGAGTTGTCCAGCCCCAATTTCAAGTGGCTTTTTGCCAAGTAAGCCAATTGCCATGGCCCTGGAAACCCATTGGCTAGGGAGAGGTTCCCAGTGCTGCCCATCACTCCACACAGACTGAACTGCCTGCCTGTACACTTAACAGCCATGAAAATAATTGCCTCAGAAGTGATTTATCCTCTTTGACCTGACCTAAAGCCAACAGAGCTCAGCTGTGGCATCCAGCGAACTTTGGGTAAGAGTATTTACAGCTACCACAGTCTTACTGCTGGTAGAAAAAGGCATCTTCTGTTTCACATGGAGAGCTAATATGCAGCAGATTTCACTTCTATTTCTCAGAGGTGCTAATATGGAAACTCTTCAAAAAGTTACCACCATAGCCATGAAAATAATTGCCTCAGAAGTGATTTATCCTCTTTGACCTGACCTAAAGCCAACAGAGCTCAGCTGTGGCATCCAGCGAACTTTGGGTAAGAGTATTTACAGCTACCACAGTCTTACTGCTGGTAGAAAAAGGCATCTTCTGTTTCACATGGAGAGCTAATATGCAGCAGATTTCACTTCTAATATAGGTGCTAATATTGAAACTCTTCAAAAAGCTACCACCATACAGCATGCAGCTAAGGAGAGAACTGTCCCCATTTCATTCAGCTCAAAACTAATTACTACTCCTGTTATGAAATAAAGCATTGCTTACATCTTTATCATCTGCTAACTCTGGAATATGTTTCCCAAATTCTTAACACCTCTGCTGAGATGCATGACCACTACTGTGCAAAGCAGTAGCAGGGGAAGGGGGGAACAAAGTCTCTTGAAGGTTTATGCTGGCCATTACCAGAGGTCATGACCGTTGCAGACACCCCCATTGGCCATACTACTTGTGTTGTTGGACATGGCATAGGAAGATGTGAAGAGCCATTTCAGATTCTTAGCCCCAAATAAGAGAAGTTCAGAAGTTCTCAGCACGAGCTAGAAATGAAATCTTATCCCTTCATTCCTTTGTTTTTCTCCTCAACTTTAAAATACCTACTGAAAGCTTAAATGTTTTGAGTTAATAATTCCAATTAAGTCAGTCAGTAGCAGCACAAAAATATTAAGGACAGCAGTTCAGGGAAGGGGAAAGCTTTGTAATAGCTAAAAGTTCTGCTGTAGCCCAAATCACACGATTAGTACAGGGTAGATGTAGTAATGAATGATATGGGTGAGTCCTTTTAGAGTCTACCAACATCTACAGCCTATTTTTTTCCAGCATCCTCATGGGCAGCTTTATTACAGTGGGCAGGGAACACATTTCTAGAGGATATATTACTTTTCACCTGTGAGAGAACTCCCACCAGGTCCTGCTGTATGTCACCTGGCGGGCTTTCAGCAGCACTGGGAAGGCAGCTGCTGCAGGAGTCCTGCTCCCTGCGCCTGGCACTCCAAGGCTACTCCTCCACCTCTCACAGTGCACCAGTACCCAAAACAAATGCACACACACACATCCTAAAATAGTCCCACTTCCAGATTTTTATAGATCTATAAGTTCTCCCATAAGATCACATAAGAGTTGATAGTGGAGCTCTGAGAGCAAACTCCTAAAGCTGTAACAACACACACCTCAAGCACTCACTACAGAAAACTCTGCAAGGATTCATTGCAACAACCTGCCAACCAACAGCCTGTTCTGCTGCACATGAGTGCACACTACTCAGGAGTCCCTACTAAGAGAATCTATGCTTGGTGTGCCACTTTGAAAGTATTTTTTTCCTAAGCAAGACCCTCTAGCTATGTCTGACCCTTCCAAGGAACCAGCCAGAGCCAGACCACAATTAATCTGGAGTACTTAATGAACACACGAGTATAATGGATTAGAAGTGGCCTTGTGCTCACATGAAAGCAGCAGGGAGATGGGAACAGGAGCCCCTGGCAGGCCTGGGAACCAAATCAGAGCATCAGGACTGCTGCTTGGTACCAGGCAACCCAGAAGGTTCACAGCAAGCAGGGCAACTGAGACAGCACAGGCTGTCCTCCAAAAGCCCCATAGGAACCAACTCTAAACATGACCCTCCACCCCCTGGATGGGGCTGATGAGCAGTTGCTCTGCAGTTGGGAGAGTATCACTGGAAAAATCTCTAAACCAGGGCACAAGCCCTCCATTCGAGACAGCTCCCACCATGCCCTCCCCCAGCAGCTCTCCAGCATTTATCATCAGGGCATAAGAAATTTTTATCTGCTGGGCATTCTGTTATTTTTCATGTTTTGCATTTTGTTTTATTAATCAGAGATGAGAGGAAAGAAGACAGCAGTAATAGATGTTTAAAAATCCCCACGCTGCCTCCAGAAAAGCCAGAAAAATTGTCACCTCTGTGCTTGTATCATCCTTGTCCTCTCAATAGGTGTGAGAAGTTGTGCTTAAAGGAGGACTGTGAAAAGACACCTCCCAACTGGCTGTACAGAGTTTTGAAACCCTAAAGAGGATTTTTCTAACAGCACCCAAGGGACATAGAGAAACAAAGCAGGATTCTGGGCTCCATACTATGCAGCCAGGCTCAGAGGTTGAATAGTCACCAATGGATTTTAGTTTTTTTAGGCAATGGCATCAAAAAAGAAAATCCCAAAGGTACAACTGGGGAATGCCTGTGATGCTTTGGGTATGCCGTCTTAAAGTCCTGAAAAGTTATTTTATACTGACTAGAATTTGAATGCTAGCAATTAGAGGAGAAACAGATGCCTCACTACTAGCAAGAGCAATAACAGTAACAACAATTACCATTTTGTGAGATGGAGTATAATGCACACCAGAAAAATGCAGTTTTAATTGTCAGAGTTAATATTTATCCAAGGTAACAGATTATTTACTTTGTTGATTGCAAACTTCTGCAGCCCTGGGTTGAATCTGTACTTAACACAAAGCTCCCTTCAGCATCAAGCGAGGCTTTGGTAGCAGCCAACAAATGGAAGGATACTCAAAAGCATAAAAAAAGGAACTGAACAATTGTTTGACATTACAACTGTAGTACAGGGCTTTGTTCTTCCTCCATATGAATTCTCTCAGTCATCTCTTGTTATCTAAAAAACCTGCAAGATTCAGACAGCATGCCTTTCTTCTGAAGAACTTCTGAAATTCTGTGATAAAGTTCAGCCACATGCAATCAGGAGATTATCAACACTGGATTGATCTTGCCTGCATACAGCTGTAATTTACACTGTTCACCTCGTGAGCATTACCGACAGGACTGTTCTGTCAGCACAGAACAGGTTTAGGTTGAAAATGAGCAACCTCATTTAGTTTTTGGGCTGTGAATGTAGAGAAGCTCGTTATATTATGACACAAATAGTGTAAATGACCGGGGTGCATTTAATCCTAGTTTAAAATAAGACCTGACAAAGAGATGTGAACAAACATCTGCCCTGCTGAGAGCATTGGCACACAAGCGTTGCTTTTGGTTACAGCACAGGCACAGTTTTGTCTCAAATCTAGAGATGAAGGTGTGTTTCTATCATTCACTGGCTTTTAAAATAAAATTATTTGCCTCTTCTACTGCACATTTATCAATCTACCAAGTATCTGTCATGCACTCATCTTCCATTCACACCAGGACTGCTGCACCTCTTCAGCAATTTCTGTTATATGGCTTCACATCATTGTAAAATCCCCCCCCTTCAACTTCTATGGGTCCTACTAATTACTGTTACCTTATGGATTTGTGTAGAACATGAATGAATCCTGTCACCAAAACAACAACCCAACAGCTGGGGCAGTGACAACAATAGCTTAAATCCCTTATTGTCAATTTTCCACTTCATTGGATTTGATACCACAAGCCAGTGGCAAGTCTCTGAAACCCAAGAGGGTCATGCAGGTGCAAGCCCATGCTGAATGCGACATATGCAGAGGTCGTAACAACTTAACTTGTCCCATTCCTTTGTGATTTGACACAAGCTGGTGTGCTATTTCTTGACCCCATTTTAAAAAACAACTGACACCTTCCATTTCTGCAGTCTTGAACAAGCTCAATTCATCAGACATAAAATACCTACAAAAACACTTCACTTTAGGCATGCATTTAGAGGCGTTAAAACAGAAGAATATCCTAGTTTGGTGACCCATGCATCATACATGTGATTTAAGACCTGTATGGCTAGCATGTACTACTACATATAGTTCCCAAGAAGCTTAGCCATACAATACTATCTTTCAACATCAAATTACTGACACAAAACAAAGTAACACATGAAAATTACTATTTACCCCCTTTAAGGTTGCATTCAGGTCATTATCCTTAAGGTGAAATGGGTGTATTCAGTTTAGGATGCTTCTATGCTGAATATATTCCAACAGCAACTAATCTTTGCAAGCCTATGAAATAGAATTCTTCAGATACCTGCAGGTTTTCTTAAAAATCCATCTTTGAAAGCCATTCATAATGAAAAAAATCCTACTCACACTGCAAAAAGCCA
>NW_008593993.1:26756-39553 GCF_000691845.1 Merops nubicus | reverse complement strand
TTCAGCAGTTCAACTGATTTCTTCCGTGTCTACTTGGTTTTAAGACTTATACACACACGTGCACACCATATAATTGTAGGTACAATACTTCCCCTTATTATTTAATCCCCTGAAGCTATAACTGAAAAATGCTAATATTACCTTGCATGCTTGAAGCAGCTTGTTAAAGAAAGGCAATTTTCTCGTGTGTCAAAAGATTCCAGTCCCATGAGATCCTCTGGTTAATTCATAAAGTAATTTAAACATAATTAAAGCAAAATTGCGTCTTACCCAACCATCATGTTTTGCAAGACAGATTTAGCTAAAAAATAAAAAGTCTACGTTGCCAGCAGGAAGAGAATAAAAGCACATTACTGGAGAAGGGGGGAATTAAAGGTTAGAGGCTGTCAGCTCTGCTAGAGGTAACAGAACTTCAGCAGGTCCAGGTTCCTCCTCAGCTCTTGGCAAGCCCACGGGTAGATGACCCATGCTCCTCTGTACAAGACAGTTGACTTATTCTGCTGGAAAAGTATTTAATTCAGGAAGCCCTCACCCCTCACTAATCACAGCAACACAAAAGCACAGCTTTTGCTCTGCACCCACGTCCAGCCATCAGAAAACAAGGTGGACATTTCTTTTTCTCATAGCTTGCATTTAGCTACAGAAGTAACCACATACCCAAGGGTGACATCAAAATTCAGATAATCAGAATCAAACCCTGCACCTAATGCTGGTTTCCTGGATGAGTTGAATTGGCTATAAATACAGAGTGTCACTCAGCAAGTAGCTGCCTCTGAATTAAGCCACAACATCTTATCAAGGAAAAGAGAGTAAATCTTTTTGTCTTTTGATTGGTTTTGGGTTTGGTTTGTTCTTTTAATTACTGAAAACTGAGATGTATATCCAACACAATAACTAGCTATAATCTCATTTATAAAAATTGTTAGGAGACAGCAAAATTACATATAGAACACCACGTTACTGAAAGTTATGACATGTCTCTCACTAGTAGTTGGAGAATTGGATACCTCAGGACCACATTAGAGTCCCAGGAACACAGGTTCAAATGAGGCACTCAGGAAAATAAGGGCTAGACAGGGAAAACTCCCCCCAGTTCTGACACACACATCACAGGAAAAAAGAAAACCAAACCCAAAAACCAGGAACACAGAGTAGAAAAGCATTGTCTTGTTGTGCTTAAACAAAAGAAGAAACAGCTACATAAGACAGAATCAAATTTCATATTCACTACTAGAAGGTCCTTGACAGAGAAGCGGCAGCACGAGAAAAACCATTATACTCCACATACAGCATTTGTTAAAGCTCGGCCTTACCAATTCTTTTTTTGCAACCCAAAACTCCAGCCTCAAATCACAAACCTTCTGGGAAAAAAACCCAAGCCAACACTTTGTAGTTGTGACACCCGTGGCCACGTCCAAGCTAGATGAAGAGAGCTTACAGCGAGCACCAAGATGAGTGCAACCATGCCTTCCAAACAGAGCTGATCACAAAGCCCACCAGCTCTGGAGACCATCTCCTCAGCACTGGTTATATCAGAGGTCTCTCACACCCTAATATTTTCAAAACCTCCCAACAGCAGGCTTTGCAACTCAACACAGACTACCTCATGCTCTTGATGGGCCAGCTGAAAGATACTCCAGCTTTTCTAAATCCATGGACAGGCCCAGGCTTGCTAAAAACACCACCTACAGCATCACTAATCTTACATGACAATTGAATTCAATATGTTCAACTTTGAATATCTATTAGTCCATCTCCCCTTTATTCCTAGATAATACACATGGGAGTGAGAGAGGTTTAGAAGCAAGTTTTTTCTTGCTAAAGAGGTGCTTTTAGATTCCCAAGCCATTCTCTACAGAAGGAACACTAATACTAGTTACCAGGGCTTCAAATTACAGAAGAGCCTTACTGGTATCAAGAAGAGTTTAGGATTTGGAGAATATGTTGTTCCTTCAAGAATAGGATGTATTTCTTGCTTTTCTGACAACCCAAGTGCTGCATTCCACAAATATCAAGATCTTCAAAGGTTTAGTCCACAAAGAATTAACTACCATGGAAACATAACACAAGATTTATGTTTGCAGAGTCTGTGATAACTGTGATATGGCCCAGAGTGAAAACACCTACCACATTTTAGGTCTTGTCTTTAACAAAAAAAAATATTAAAAGCAAATATTTAAAACCAAAAATCCCTGTGATTACAATTCAGAAGCATTATCACAGCCCAAGTCAGGCAATCTTGCTTTTTGAAGATTTCAATATAAACATAATTTTCAGTTATAACTTCTGAAGTCTTAAATAGAAGGCCAGTGAGAATTAAAGTGAATGCACTGGTTAGATGTTAAAGTTATTCCAATTACACTTAATTTTTACTGCAAGGTTCAGAGAGCATGTTTGAAGCATCACTTAGATGTCTTCAAGCAACTAAGCACTGTGGTTGCATCACCTGCGCCATCTGCAGAGCAATGTTCAGGTTAATGACAACATTTATGAAAAAATAGTTAAAGTACCCATTGTTATTACTCTGTTTAACATCAAGATGATATTTAGAGTTAAGGAATGATGGCAAGAAGACAGCAGGGACATAAGGCCTCTAGAACATTTGCTGACACCATCGCTGACCCACCTGTAAATGTTCTAAAGGGGATCAGTCTACCACCCCATGGGAGGTTATTAGCAGTCTACTACACTTGAAGGTCTAATAAATCACTGTCAGGATATTCCTACAGACATTCATCTTATTTTTGTTGATGTTTGTTCCACATATTACTTAATAATCTGAATCCATCTTGAATAACTGCTCTAATCAGTCTTTCTGCTCTGCTGCTACTGGCAAGTGCAATACTGCATTCATCCAAGCTCCTCTGCAGGCATTCTAGTCTGACATGTACATTTTCTGTATTGCTGAACAAGGGCAGAAACAAGCTCTGCCTGCCTTCAGAAAAGCAAAGCACAGCCTCCATCCAGCTGAGACACAAATGTTTTCTTTTAACCTTAATGTTATCTTCCAGATTAAGGTCACTAATTAGAAGTTAAAGTTCCCTATTTCTCTGGCTGGTAGATCCATGAAATCAATTGATAATTTATTAACATTGATTTTTGGCCCCAGCATGCTTTACAGGGCACTGAGCATCTCTTCTCACAGTGTATTTTGTACAGAAATGGGGAATAAAGCCAACACACACACCAGACCTGCCTCACTGGGTGCT
Organism: Merops nubicus; assembly: GCF_000691845.1. Lineage (NCBI taxonomy): Eukaryota > Metazoa > Chordata > Aves > Coraciiformes > Meropidae > Merops > Merops nubicus. The sequence continues at coordinate 36,344 of NW_008593993.1, read as the reverse complement.
TGCAAGGAGGAAAACACAGAAACCAGGGAATCAAGCAGGGTTATCTCAGTGATTTACAGTCTGAAAAGGCATCAACTCAGACCCATCTTCGGCACATTAAGTCAATGCACAGAGGATTCTTATTTCCAAATCGTAACAGGACAGCATAATGAATCCACATGGGTTTTGGTGGGGGTTACAGGTTTTCACATGCTTCCAGGCTACAGGGAAATTGCCTCCTTCCCACCAGGAGAAAAAAATTTAAACCAAACCACAATTTTATAATCCTGTGTTACTGTGGTAGCTCCTCTTCACGTGAAGTACCAACCCCATGATGTTCAACAGCAAAATCACCAAGTTATATTGCCCTAGCAATATGCTACAGCAATAACCTGCTCTGCCCTTAGTCACCATCAGGCACAGTGAATGAAATGAAGGCTCAGCAGCAGCCTGTCACCGATGTGGGAGCAGGCAGGGCTGAGCCACCTGCCTCACCAGGGCAGGAGCTTCGATGGCAACCAGCAGGACATGGTCACCACCCACTCAGCAACATGTAAAGCATCTACCACTTCAACAAAAAGCCAGTTTGACTGCTAAAGAACAAAGCTGTGTTCAGTAACTTCATCCTTCCACCTGCACATGCAGCATTTCAAAAGCTGAGTTGTTCTGCCTTTATATCAAACTAAAATTCAGTTTTAAGCCTCTGCTTCCCTAACAAGGAGGCTCATCTACGGCTTGCTGTACCAATATGAAATTATTTCTCCTGGGTGGCAAAAGGAAATACTAAAACCTTTGGTCCACAATGCTTCTCAGGAGCTGAAGCTGCAACTATCAAAAGGATCAAACAAACAAAAAAAAAAAAAGATTGATGTGGGTGTCAGCAGTAGATGACAGATGACTTAGATGGGCCTTCAAATATGAAGGGGTGTTCAATATGTTCATCTGGGAATCTACCACCAAATGATTGTCACATCTTTATTACCAAGAAGATACCCTGAAAAAGCCATAGCCAATAGTCTGGTTCATGTCAAAACACAACGATTTTATCAGCAACAAATAGGTAAAAGCAACGACGAAAAAAGCATCTTTTGGGGGGGGGGGAAGCAATGTACACCAGGAACAGCAGATGCTCTAGGCAGTACTACAGCAGGTGAGGACTGCAGATTTATGTTGTTCCTATTTATTTCCTACTACTGGCTATACTGAAGGCCAGGGGCAAAGAGGGGGGCTCCGACTAAGGCCAGAAGGGATCAGGCACCAAGAATCAGACAATGATCAAACATACCCCAGGCAAACATCTCACACTACGCTGCAATACCTAGCAGAGGAAAGTCAGTGTTGCACTACATAGTTTGTTTACTGGGAACCAAAGTGCAGAAGAATAAAGCACTGGATTCAGTCACACAAGTCTATGACAGAAGTAAGAAGTGAACCCAAATACCCTGAACCCACATCCGCTGGCCAAACCCCACCACTGAATAAAAACAAACACACATAAATCACCCCACTCTGGAACAGAATTGGAGTTCTCCAGTTTCTTACCTCAAACTGAAAACAACATCTGTAAAATTTGAAAATGAAAAAGTGCATATTTTCATGTAAAACAAGCATCCTTGTAGCTCAGGAAACTCAACTGAACTCAGAAATTGGTCAATGAACCCTTTGATGAATCCCTCAAAGGATTAATGACCTGAACAGTGCAAATGCTAAATACAATCTAGTTTAAAGAGCATGACTGATGTCCATTTTTCATCTTTATGGAATACCATTAATATAGCTGTCGTCTTTCATTTGAGGTTATACAGTGTTTCTAAAAAAAGTTTCTCTGCAGGTACAATTTCAACGCCGAGTTCTGGTTCCAGTCTAAAGCCTGAGGAGCAGTGCTTGGCACCAGACACGAAGGTACTGCACGTTCACAGAAATTGGCTCAGCCCAACTGCAGCTGAAGACTCAGACTTGAGCAAAAACCACATCACTTCATATTCCATACCTTATTATGATGATACTTCTTGTAAGAATGACTCAAAAATATATTTTACCTACAGCAAAGGCAATCTGACAAAGTATAGGAACCCTATAAACAAATCCATAACTGCATGAGACTTCAGTTGTCTCTGCATACCAGGGCCAGCCAGTGGAGACTCCAGAAAGAACTTCTCATTTATAAAAACATCCTTTCTTATTTAAAAAAAAAAAAAGATAATGGAGAGGACAATCCCTATTAGCAGGTGACAAGCACTAAACCTGCAGTAGGGTGGTGGTGTGACCTCCTCAGCCCTTCACTGCCAATGCTGTCATCTCATGACAACAAGTATCAGCCAAGGCCTCTCTCAAGATGTCTTTTCACAGATATTTGAAAGAGATATTGAGAAGATCTGACTTCTCTGGATAAAGATGCTGAATAGTTACAGAAGTGTTTTGGTTTTGTTAACCTCCACCTGTACCACTGTGACCAAGGCTGGCTTTTGGTCCCTATTCAGGAGTTGTTGACAAGTCCCATAGCAGCCACACAACAGTAAATATCCTGGGACAATTCTTGATATTTTGGTCTTTGCACAGGAAGGGTAAGATGAATTTTTATATTTTTAAATCACTAAGTGTCACAGCTCCATGTAGACAGAAGTAGTTTTCAAACACAACCCCCAATCACTGCTCAGTGTTACAGATAGCTGCTTCTTCAGCAGGTGCACTCACATTCCTCCAAATAGAAATATCTCTTTCCAGATTTCCTTCCTAAACCTAAATGCTGTTTTATTACAGAAACGTATACCTGTAGAACAACTGTTTCCCAACCACCAATTTAGCTTCCCCAAACTTCAGGCAGTTAGATCCCTATTAGCAGTTATCCAGGCAAGCTAAACTGATGGGTTCACAACTACTGTTACTAACTATCCAGTAATCACTCCAGCTCCAAGACAATTCCTTTCTAGTCAAATAAAACATTTCTCATCTCAACCTACCAGTAAGAAACCCTGGTTCTGGTAACTGCAGAACTTAACCCCAATTTAATGATATTGTAATTTTACAATCTGGAAGGACCCCAGGATGTGTGCAGTGGCAGCCTGCATCTTTGGTTAGGCTGAACTGGAGCAACTGCTGCCAATTAAAAGAAAAAATAAATTTTTAAAAAAATACATTTCTGGGAGTAAGCACTTTTCCAGGGCTGATTTATACCTTAAAAATAACAACCCATTTCTTTAAAACAACACTGAGACGTTAAAGATCTCTTCTTATGTGCACTGAGAAGTATTTTCTGGGGAGTAAAGCTCCCCTTAAGAAATGCTGCTGGACCAGTTGGGACTTTTCCAAGCAATTCTGTCATTATCCCTGCACTGAACCTTGCTCCTATCTTATTTTCTGTAGGTTGGTTTGCACTAGTATGCCTCCTGACAACAGAAAAGCAACTGAGGTTTCAGAGGTGAAACAGAAAACCCAACTTAGCCCCAAAGCCTTTTACTACTGGTTATGATGTGCAAAAATGAGAGAACACAGCTTGACTCCCAGAACATATTGCAGCTTTGCTCAATTGGCAGTAGCTGATAGATTTTTTTTTTCCCCTGATTTGCAATCACAGATGTCCTCTTTAGTAGAATTCCGGAAGTATTTTTACTAAAGTTCCAATTATTACTAATTGTCCTCTCCAAACAATATTCTTCAAGAATCCTCAGTCAGGCTTCTCCTGGGCTCCAGGTAAGACAAAGACAATGCAAAGATGCAAAACAAAGGTTACCAAGACCACTTCCAAATTTAGCGTTATTCCAAGGTCTCCATATGGTAAAACCCATCAAACTATGCTAGAGTAAACAATGGAAGATAGAATAACTATTTTTCACCTTGTCTTTTAATCAGGAGACAGAGGTGTGAGGGTTTTTTTTTTAAATTTAAAAAAAGCTGGACTTTGAATTCTCATATCCACAAAATTAGTTTAGTGCACACAGCCAAAACAGCTTATCAAGGGATGGCCACGTTCCTGTTGGGACACAAAACAGCTCCTCACATGGGTGCCCAGGGTCTTGAAGCAGTGTGGGAAGCCTCAAATCCTCTCAAGACTCATTTCAGCACACAGTGGTGCACTGGAGCATCTCCTGCCACAGGGTGGGTGGCAGGTGAGGAACTCCCCGTTTCCAATAAAACATTCAGGCTCTTTTTCAGCTGGTATTTTTCAACCTTTCCCAATATAGATATAGATCCAAAAAATCTACTGACAACAGAGGACAGGGACCAGGGTGGGCAGCTACTCCACCTGCAAGTGCTCAGGTAACATCTGCACCTTGTGAAGGCCTGAGTGAGGATGCTGCATTTTGAAAGCTTTTCTTCATTATTTGGATGAAGGCTGCTTGTAGGGGATAGGTGCTGAAATGATCCTTTTTAGTATGCTGTTGAGTATTTTGTTACAGATCACACCATCTGTCCAAGCCAGTGAATGCAAATGAATCTATCAATTTTTAAAATAAGCTTAAAAAGCTATGCATGGGATATTAAAAATCCCATACAAGCACCTTCCGCTGCACAGCTATTCTCCGAGATCTACCATTGAAAATGCAGGATTATTTCCAAAGCGTGTTCCAAATTCCCAAAAAAGATCCCCTTATTTGTAGCTTTCCCCAGTCTTTGTATGAAAACAATACTTCTGGCTTTTTCATCAGAATATTAACAGCTACAGTACAAGGTATTTTGTTGATATTAATGTGCTTACAGCTTATTACACTGACTTAATTAAAATCTGAATAAGGTAAAATCTGGAAATTCTGCATGTCTAATTTGTCCACTAAAGCAGCTCGGGTAATAACTCACAGCTCTGTAAGAGCATTAGGCTATCAGGGTGCAGCATATGATTCTGTTCCAGCTCTATTCATTTCCAAAAGAAATAGGAAAAGCTGCATGGCTTTGTGCACAAACCATTAGCTTGTCATCTCTGGGGAAATGGTTCATCAAAGCAGTTCAGCTCCAGCCAGATTACATCTCAGCCTGCTTCTCCTTCAGTGGTGTCTCCTGGCAAGGACCAAGACCAGGGATGGGATGTCCCATTTAAGAAGCCTGAGCCTGAATTTTTCTAGAATTCTTGCGGCATTCAGCTTGACACATGGGTTTCAGGAAGCACTATGTTGGGCTCTTCCTCAGAACACCCAGTGCTGCAGCAGGGAAGAGAAACATGCCAGCCAGGCTAAAGCTCTGCAGCTTCCTTTCTGCTCAGCCTCAGCATCCTGCTCATGAAAAATCCTTGGACTGCCCTTTTAAACTCCAGTGTTTAAGATGTTACACATGCATAGGGGTGAGCAGGCACACACCCCACAAGGCATGCTGTCCACCTGAGGTTTTACAGCCACAGGGCTGGGTGATGGACTGAGCACAGCCTGACATCCCTCACTCGGGCTAATGAAGCTGTGATAATTCACACCAGCTGAGGGTTTGTCCCTTGGGAATCTAGATTGGCATAAGTTATGTCAGCCACTGCTGTACCAGAACCTCTCTTACTCTAAGCCAGGAATTCTGCAAAAAAAAAAACCCAAAAGAAAAAATTCTAATTGACATCAGGATAGTATCCAATTGCACCTGTACCCTAAGCACCCGAGAATGACTTTTATGAACTTTAACTCACACGGTTTCTCCCTAAATCTCATAGTTTGGTTTAAGTAATTACTTGACTTTTCTCTTAAAATCCCTGTCTCTAAGCTCTTGTGACTACAGGACAAATTTTCAAACTCCCTTGAAGCAGAATAAAGCAAAATAAGGAGGGTTCTCATGTTGATTGCCATAGTTGGAGGAAAAGAATATTTGATCCAGGCTCAAAAATCCCAAATTCAGTCAGCTTAGGTTTAAAAGCCTTGGGACATTTAATGATCCAGACATGTTCTTGACTACTTGAACTTTTCATCTCCAAACTTTGAGAAATTAAGGAGAACAAGGCAGAAGCAACTGTGATTAAATGAAGTCTAAACTGAAGGACACTTACTAAATTTAGTACTTTGTATTTACCTGAACACATTTTATTTCTAAGTCCCACTCCTTCAGCACACATTGCTTAAAGAAGTGAAAATATTCTGGATTACTTTGGGAAAGCTTAATTAGAGCTTTTCAGGAATATGTGGGCTAAAAACAGCATCCACACCAGGAGCAGATATCTTTGCAGCCAGAAAGGAGTTATTATTTCTTAATAGCTCTAATGAATTTAAGTATTCTATTATCTTAAAAAAAAGAATCCACATATCGGATGCACTGAAAACCACAGTAAAGTAAGCACACAAGAAAGTGAGAAACAAAGACTTGATGAATAAACAAACCAGGCAAACAGAAACGAAGGATCAGCTCGTTCATGACCTGTTTGTTCTCAGGGCAGCGAGCTACTCACATCCAGATTTCAACCTCTGTTCAGGGTGGCACAAAAAACTCTGACAGTCTGATGATTCTAAATATCCTCTGCAGCCACATCTCTGTTCTTCACCAGAGAAACATGGAAAATATCAAAAGATGAATTATGAGACAGATATTGCAAGTTGCCAATGTCCTTCTGAAAGTTGCTGTCAGCTTGGCAGCCTCAGTCCCCACTCTTGCCCTTAGCAGTTAAGACTTCCAGGATCCGTTAGATTTGGACCAAAGACGTGCATTCTTAAAAGGCTTTCCATTTCAGTGCTGTACTGAAAGCAGAGTAGTGAAATCCACCAGAGCCTCCTGCTGGTAGGTCAAGTCCTTCTGCTGCTTTGTCCCACATCACATTGTCTTTAGGCACTACGCTACTCATCATGCGTGAGCTTCAGATTAAATCTACAGAAAAGTAGATGTGTCAAATATTTATTCCTTGATTTCTCCTCTAATAGCATCAAAACTTTCCTCAGCCTTTTAGATGTAACCTCATAGTAAAGCCTCCTGCACACAGAAGTTCAAGTAGAGGTAGAACTGGAGTCCTTGGGAAGGTGATGTTCAACAGTACAAATGAGTCAAGAGGGTATATTCAGACTCAAAGTTCAGAGCTCTTCAGCTGCATTTACAGTTCTTTTGTATTTCAGGGCAAATTGTATTTCTCTAGCATATAAAGTATGTTAAAAACTCCAACTCAGCATTTGGATAGCTAACCAACCATGGGAGAATTATGTATGGATTACATGTAGATGATTAATTTTACAATTTATCTTTCAACCTATATCATGATCATACTTCCCCTTTCTCCTCCCAGTCAATAAGATACTGTTGGAACAATAATGTTCCTAACAACAGAAACAGCAGCCCAGCATTTCTAGACTCTTCCAGGCAACACCTGATCAGGAATGAGCTGGAGCTCCAACCACTTGGCTTGGACATGTATTTAAAACAAGGCCAAAAGTGTCAGTTCTGTTAGTTGATGTATGTTGTTCAGCTCAAGCCAATGCAACCACCAAGTGGAGGGGAAGCTTTCCATGAGCCTAGCAGAGGCAGGAATCCATGTGCAGTGACACTGATCCTCTCAGATAAGATTAGAAGCTGTGACCAAGACTTCAGAGGGATGGGCAGAAGGTGCCTGGGTGGTACCCTCTATCAAAGCAGTCCTTAGTCCCATCCTGCTTCACCAGTGATGTGCAGGTCACTGGTGGAGCCAACGACCAGCTGCAAGCTGTCTGGCACAGCAGACATGAGGGATACTTGATCCTGCTGCAGATATTTCCCCCTTATCTTTCATGATCCCTCTGTCTTGCTGCTTCAAAATAATCAAGACAAATCTGGATCCCCTATTTCTGATGTGGAGGGGGAGGTGGGGATGTTCATATAATAGTCCAGATACAGTATAGGTTTATTTCATGATCAAATAATATCACCTCCCTGCTCAGATGAGAACATCTGAAGTATAAGAAAAAAAAAAAAAGAAAAAAAAAAAACACCAAGAAATTAAAAGATTACTGACTTAAAGAACCCACAGTCTATTAATGCCTACTAGTTCTTTGTAAATTTTATTTCTCCCTTACTTGCACTAAAATAATTCCTCAATTTAAGTTTTGTGCTCAAGCTGACTTCTGGCATTTAAAAATACATGAGATTACTTATCTTGACATCAAGTCCACACAGCAAAAAAAAAAAAAAATAAATCAAATATCTACATGTTACAAATGCTAAGTACAAACAAACCCACAGCAGAATCCTCTCCTACACCATGCTTTCCAAAACTAGCTTTGTTTGCCGTTGATGTAGTTGATTTATATTCTATGTCTTCTCTGTGCTATTCTGATTTAAACATAACTTTAATTTAACTACCCTTTTTCCATGGGGACTTCTTGTTTAAATTCCATTCACAACACAGCTATTTCTCTAAATTACACTGATGCAGGGATGAACCAATCTTATCAGGATCATTGGACTAGCATGGCACTTAATACAGGGGGTTTCATTATTTTCACTGTGACATGACTTAGATCAAGCCTATTTACAAACACTACACTGGTCTGAAGGAGATTCTCATCAACCAGACAGGCTGGCAGAAAACCTGACAGCAGAGGCTCAAGCAACTGCTTATATCTCTGCATTAGAAAACACACAAAAAAGCAGCAGAAGTGACATACACAGTGTTAAGAAAACCTCAAGTGGTTAAAAAAAAAAAAATACACAATTTGGGCTGTAGTTATCCAGCTAAACCATAGACCTTAAAAAAAAAAAAATTAAGCCATTTGCACAGACCTTCTTAAAAGAAGGATTTTCTCAACAGAAATACAGAATCGTAGATTTATCATAGAATCATAGAAACATGAGCTAAGGCTTCCACCGAGCATTATTTAATATCTCCTTCCAGGTACAGACAGGCAAACTACAACATCAGCCAGGAAGGAAGGAGTCTCCTTTGAGAACAAAATAGGAAGATAGTGGGGGGTTTTATTTTGTAATGGTTTTATGCAAGTACTGCCCTTGGACGCTGACAGAATAGATTGCAGTGCTTACTACTATGCTCCAAAAAGGATGTTTTCTCTGCCCATCAGTCAGAAATGAGCTAATTCACAAGAAAGGAAATTTATTAAAGGCTTTACTTAATCCATTTCTATATCACACACATGCAGGGGTTTTCCTCAATTTTTTTTCCCCTCCTCTACTTTTTAAAGCAGGTGAGCCAGTCTTTTTCCTCCAAAGCAAAAGGAAACCCACATCTAAGGTAGATCAAGCAGAATACTCTCCCAATCTCTGTCCTCCAATATTTCACAGTTCACAGTCTACAGTCATAACAGGATTCTGAATCTCCACAGCAGCCAGCATCACCCTGGTACTATTTAAGACTCAGTGATGGCACTGCCAGCAGGAGGGAGATAACAACCCCGCTGCTCACAACCCACAGCAGCACAGGAAGAGTAGTCACGGCAGAGAAATTCGGCTGGCAGACTAACCACTTTTTTCTGCCCTAGGAAGAAGTGGGGAGAGAGAGAACAGACAAAAGAAATTCACTGGTGCCCTTCAAGTTTCCTAGAAACAGCTGTTGAGAAGCGACTTGACCTCACGACTGCTGCACAGTCAAGAGACGATGTTTTCAAACATCAGACTGCCCTTCAAAATCGACTGCCCTCCCAGGATGGATGGGACAACCTCTCGGCTCCCCTCCCCTACTCTTCCCATCCAAGAGCAATTCAATATAAATAATATTATGTAATTGCTTAAGGGGGG
>NW_008593993.1:21704-26725 GCF_000691845.1 Merops nubicus | reverse complement strand
GTAAAGCTTAAAGGGTCTGTTGGATTTCAGTACAAATACACCACGAGGAAAAGAAAAAAAAAGTCTTCCATCCTGTCTGCAGGTGACATTTGAGAGACAGGTACTCACTAGGCATGCAGGTTACAGCTTGCCTCATTACATTCCAATTTCTGGTAGGTACTGACTGACTCTATCTGACTGGTTCTTTGCTTAAACCCAAGACATCCAGACCAGCAGCAATTTCACACCGTATGCTCCACATAAAGGTCTTCAAATACTGCTGCAGTCAAGCCATGTCTGGCAGGAGTTGTGAATTTTCTTCTCCCCCCATCCTCACTTCCACCTTGAATATCAATGAAAAAAAAAATACATTAATCGCTTTCATTTTCTGTACACAGCATGAAGATTTGAGAGGCCATTAAATAAAAATTGCCAATGTGCCTAAAATAGCTGTTTTAGAAATGCAGAAAGCTGACCAGATAGAAGCATCTTGATCTTTTGATCAATAGCAATTTCCCCTTTATGCCTGTATGTTTTTAAAGAAAACCACTATTCTTTGAGCTGCTCAGTCACCAGTAGAGAAAAGATATTATTCCATTTTAGTAGGGTGTAAACAGCCTTAATTACTAGACATGGGATGCTAAAAGGGAACTGGAAAGTGTTTGAGATCATTGTAGCAAGATCTGAGACCAGTCACCTTGACACCATTCCGTGATTCGGTCAAGACTTGCACATATTCCTTGTAAGCTCAAGTCCTTAAATTCTTTTTTCTCCTCTTAATCACATTTTGGGATCTACCTTTCCAAGTGATAACTAAGAAAAAATATCTGTGCCATAACATGTGCCACTCCACACTTGTTTCTTTTAAATTTCCTTGCTGTAGTTAACTTTGGCCCATTTCTTTGCAGTAATTCCACACGTCTCATTCATTTCTTTTTCATATACAGACAGGGAATTCCAAAATCATTTGTTTCTTACTTCTTTTAACTTTCTCCTTCTCAAAATTCCACTCAAAATTCCAACTTCTATTGAAATGTTTGGTAGCTGCAGCAGATTATGAATTCTGAGTTGCTGTGGGATTTCAGAAGCATAGCCCAACAGCCATAAACCTGCACTCCTAGTTCCTTAACCAGCTACAGGTATCAACCACATACTTTACTCATGCCCCCAGATGAAATTCAATTGAGTTGAGCAGATATTTTCCCTTAAACTTGTCCAGGAAGCGTGCTAAAGAAGTTCTTTCAGGTGAGAAATATGTAGTTTCAAATATAAAGACTGCAGAAAAAGGACATTTTTAAAGATGTATCTTTCCATCCTCTTGTCAAACGAGCCTGTCAGCAAATCAAACCTGACACCGAGCTTCAAAGTAACAGGATGGAAATGGCATTTATTTACATCCATACATAAAAGAAGCATCTCGTGCTTGTTGTAGGCATTTTAACATCATTTAATAGAAGCGCTTTTCAATCTTAGCACTTTGCAATGTGTTAACAAAGCTGAATAGATTCTTAAAAGACAAATATAAACTATTAATATTTTATGTGCCAAGATCTTCAGAAGTCTTTGGGACTATTGATCACTTAAACCCATTAAGTGCTATTTTGATCTTAACCAGCCAGGGATATCTGCAAGGAGATTCAAGCTAAGTGGTAACAGTTATTTTGAGAGCAAGCAATTTTCAGCAGTTATCATTACTGAAAATGAAGTTTGCATTTTAGAAGCCACTAATCAGTAAACAACAGCTGCTGGGGCAGTTCTGTCCAAAAGTTTCCTCTTATATTTGCCTTTTTTTTCCCCCTGATTTAAACATGTCTGAGACCATTTCTAACAAGGAGTACAGACCAAAGACAACTGTAACATTTACAGCAAGAGGCTTCTTACTGTGTCATTTCTGCTTATCTTCTTTCAGAAATTGCTGGTTTTACACTGATGTTTAACAGGAAAGCTCCAGACATCTGAAATATTGGTGAAATGTCTGAAGGTGACAGTTCTAAGTGCTCTGAAAGTGCAAACCAGTATTTTCTAAAAAGAATAAAGGAGGAAATAAATAAAAAACAAAGCATTTTTGTCTAAAACATCAGAAAGACCTACACGGTTTCCAACAAATCAGTAAGGAACAAGAGAAAGGAAATGGAGAATAGGTTCTTGTACAGAGCCAGGATTGCAGTTATGCTTGACCTACAGGAAGGGGAGACAAAATTTTTGAAACCAAATAGCATTGCTGCTTCTGTATCTATTAATATAATGGACATAAATTTGAGACATTTAGTGAATCACTAAAGGCAAGAACGGAGGCAGCCTAATGCTCCAAGCAGCAATGTTTCCCTAGAGTTTGTGCCAAGCTGTTGGGAGCACAGTTAATTCAAGTGCTTTATAAATATTTCTGCAGGACTGTAAATACCCAGTTCAATGGGGAATAGCCGTGTACACATCTGAGACACAGAAGCTAACACATCAACAAATAGGAGAAAAAGCTCTCTGTGTTACCCAGAAGCGTCTCTGTCTCAAATGCTAGCTCATGCATCCACTACACATCCACTCTGCACAATTAGATGGCAGATCCTACTAGGCACTAGCACTAACTTCACTCACAGAGTATCCCCAACGCCAAGTCCAGCTTCTGGTCCCGTATCCTCATCAACAACTTGGCACCAGCTCCAAAATGCCTCAAAACTCTTCGTTTTATTAAATGCTAAGAAGTTATTCCATTGTCAGCCATAAGTCAAGAATGAGGGGGCAGGTTTAGAAGGACCATACTGAAGGCCAAGGAAAAGTACCAGCATTTGGAAGACTTGCACACAACCATTTACCAACCCCATCACAACCAAGACAGAGTAAAACAAAACAAAACCCTCCCAAGAACACCACAAAATAGTTTTAAGAAGTGTGTTTCTCAAACTAATGCTTTAGTACACTTTGATTAAACCACAAACTTTAAGATGATTTAGAGGTAATGAGGGAGAAGGTTAGAAAAAAAGACTGGAAGAAGCTGTTTCATGGTGAGAAAGGGGTCCCTTCATCCAGATTTGTGAACTATCAACACCACAGCCCCTTGAACATCATCTCACAGCAGTGACCATCTACCCCATGGCACCAGTATCAGCAGCTCTATGTCTGCACATCTCAGTCCTGGGCTCAACATGCACAAGATTTTTGGATATTCCAAGAACACGCATAGTCCCACATCATGCTGCCTTTTTCCCCAGGAAATACACCTTCCAGTGGCTGCCAGCAGAAACATAATGATCCAGGGCTACACTGTGATCAGTCCAGTCTACTCCATACCAACAGGCAGGATCTTCTAATGATGGTAATGCATACCAATGACTCAGGAGTGAAGGACATCATGTCACTGCCCTCTTAAAGTAAGTTACCACTCCTCAAAAGCCTTGTCAAACATGATGCCCACACCTTAAAATGGCAAGTGGCCTGTTTTCATGTAGTTTGAACCTACCACAAAGACAACAACTTCATTGCAGGGGTACATTGATGGGAAAACCGAAGAGTCACACAGTTGCACCACCAACAAAGAAAGAACCAGTCACAAGGAGGTCACACCAAAACCCAACAGCATGCAGCAGCACTATGTGTTTCCAATACTACTGACAGGTCCTTTGTTTCCTATTTCTTTCTAGCTTTATCTTTAACTCTGAATATAGTTATTATTTACAATCCTTTCTGGACTACTGCAGTGTTCTGTTAACATTTTCACTCTAAGCTAGTTCTAACATCTTCATACTTATCTTCTCCTTAATCAGTCCTTCCGGGTTTCAGATGCAACTCACTACATAAAAATAGCTGTACTAAGGCATAAAATCTTATCTGTTTGTGTTTACACAAAGGACTATTCATTTCACAATCAGGATCTAACATACAGATAAGCCGTACTGCACAGGCAAAACTGGGAAAGCTCACTAAATAAAAAGACCTCAGGGTGCCAAGCCAATTAGAGTGCTCTTGCTCACAGTGTTTCCACCAGCAAAGCTATTTCAACTCCTGTGAAAAGAAATAATTATTTTAATTTGACAGTTGGAGTGACTACAGTTGAAAGTTTGAGTAGCTGCAGAGGTTTCTTGAATCTCTGCATTCTATCTTCAACTCCACAGTTACAGCAGACAGAAGCACAACTTAATTAAGTATAACAGGACAAAAGCAGGGCATTTACCCTACTTTAAATCACTGCTGTGCAAGAAGGAATACTGAAGGTGTTCCCAATTCATAACTCAGCCTATATTGAGAAGAGAGAACTCACAACAAATGCACCAGTCCAGTTCTGACTAGGAGTTTCTCTCACAGAAGACGTATTTAAGATAAAACTTGGATCCTTTAGTTATCTTCAAGACCAGTCCCTGTTCCACAATCAGAGTTGTAGGGTTCATTATCAAAAGAGTGGCAGTTTCATCTAAAAGAGACATGCAGGCAGGAATAGATGTCTTATTTTCCCTTCGGAACAGGAAATTCTTCACAGAAGGGACAAGATTGAGTCTTACTCCTTGCTAGGAGCCCCACAAAAACAAAACCACAATAACAAAACATGAACTACAAATAAAGACACAAACGCATGGAACTGTAACCAGAAAACAAGTATGGTGGTAGCCAAATTAAGTGACTCATGTAGACCAAACAAAATCCAAATGGCCTCTGGACCTTCTTAAACTACCACACAGACACATGTAAACAGTAAATCAGTTGTTACAGCACAAGAAACTTCACAGGAAAGCCTGTGCCAAAACAAGTCACTCACACAGGTTTCCTTTCTGGACTGTTACTAAACAGTCATCAGTGACTTCATCCTCCAGGTTCTCTCATCTCTTCAAACGGGCATCTACATATGTTTCCATTTACAGGAAGAGCACACACACCTCATTAGCAAAACTACCAATGACACTATTAGTTTGCTTCTAGAGCAAATAACTGTGTGTGCAAGAGACCACAGGGGAAGCAGAAGACCAAGTAATCCAACCAGTTGTCATGCTTCTGCTAATACAAGCACTGAAAACACTAGAGAAAACCACCCAACAAAACCTGAACCACCTCATCAA
>NW_008593993.1:0-21673 GCF_000691845.1 Merops nubicus | reverse complement strand
CAGCAGTAATAGAGATGTAACTGCTTGAAAATAGGAAAAAAAGTCACTGAATAATATTCTTTACCTTCGACTGCCTATAGTGAGAAAGAGCTACTCTGGAGACACTTCTCCCACTTACTCTCTTGAATACAGTGCAATTATAGAAGCAAACTCCAGAAATCCATCAGATGTCTGGGACCACTATAATAAAGACATTTTCATCTTTTAAACTTTAAGTTTACTCTTCATCACTGAGAACATCACTGAGCTTCATCTGAAGCTTAGAGAAGTGAATCTTAACCCTAAGCTTCCAATTGCACTCAGTCATGTTCTCCATGAACACTCATACAGCTGGTAGTAATATTTTAAATAAGGGATTAATTTAGTATTAATTCAAGGAGCCACAAAATTCTGGATAGCCACAACCCAAACACCTCACCATAGGTTCCACATTACAAGTACAAGCCAAGGAGGTCATAGCACATCGTGACTGCCTTTCTTCACAAAGGCTGGATCCATTGCACATGAGCTTTTGGAAACAATCCTTCAATCTTAAGTAACATTAATGGAAACAGAAAGCCTCAAGAAATCAACTGCATAGAAGAAACTCAGGAAAACAATCATTAAGGAGACTAGATTTTCTTGGATTTTGGGGTAGCAAGGGCAATTGCAGCATTTTTCCCTAAGACATAGTACTTGTCTCTTAACTGTATATATAGTTTCCATAACTGGAGATGACTGTCTTATCCCAAAAGAGAGATTTCTAAGTACAAAACTTAAATGGCAAATGTGTTCCTTTCATTGCAACTATAACCTTTAAAAAAAAAAAGAAAACAAACAAAAAAAAAAAAAAAAAACCAAACAAACAACCCAGTAGGTACTTAATTACAGAGCAGTTACCCAAATCTTCTAGTCACACCTGAATGAGGCAGCAACAAACTTTTTTTTTTCCAAAAGCTCACTATTACTTCTACCAGCTGTCCCAAAAAGAAATCATTTTACAAGATCTGTCAAGGGCTAAAAAAATAAATAAGTGTATTTGCTGTGGTAGATTACATCCTTTAAACCAAAATGAAAGGCTGAAACATCCAAATATTTATAAAAGAATTGGGGAGATTATACTTTGAAATGGTGTAATAAATATGTATTTGTGTATATACATACACATCACATACTTCAGTTCAGTGTGCTATAATCATATCCCCTTCATTTTAAACTCCACTATTTAACTCTTTTCCCAGATCCATCTTCATGAGCCATGTGGGTTCCTCCTCAACTCCACACTCCTGCACACGTGTTATATATATGCTTTAAATATGGACCAAAATGCTAAGTTCACACAAAGTACAGCTCTGTACAATATCCACATTAGCTGCTTGTTCCTCTCCGTGCCAGTAAACCACAAGTTACTCACCACCCCTAAGATCTCAGTAACTTATCAACCTTCTATGTCTGTACAAGGGAGCCCTGATGGGCATGTCACATGTGCCACCCCATCAGACTGTTATGCTCCTGTGTTCATGCAGATAAGGACAGCCTTCATGCTTCTTGGTGTTGTTTAAAATGCTTCATAAACTCATGTAAATCAAGTGAAGATTCAGCTTTTTGGGGTTCTTTTTCTTCTGAAAGCCACCATTTTCATTTCATCTGGAAAATGAATTTATGCAGGCCAAACATTTTATGGTGCAGAGGAATAACACAGTATTTTGTACCAAGAAGGAAAAGATGACAGAAGAGTCATCAGAAGTCATTTAGCATTTTAGAAGACACAGTTGAAACCACAGACAGGAGGAATCTCCACAACCCCTGGATGTGCTCTTCACATCTGCCCTAGCATGAGTGCCCACAGAATGGGATACTTGGAGGTAAGCATCAGTAGCATTACTGACAGCAACCCTTGCAGGACCCAGCCTAAGAAGATCATCACGTATGGAAAACAACTTCTAAAATGCACGTTCATGGACAAGTCACACAGGTTCTTCTTGCCAAAGACAGGTACTTCAGCTACCAACAATACAGGTTAAGCAAGTAGAGAATACTTCTCTCTGTCTTCTGGCTTTTCCACTACTCTCTCACCAGTGTGTATTTTAAATTAACTCATAGTACAAAAAGGGATTCCCTTACGTGATGAAAAAATATGAACAATAATGCACACAAGTTTCTCTACTAGGAAAGCAGCCACCTGAACACTCCAACTTGCACGAGGCACAGAGCTCATTTTCCAGTGGCATTACACCCACTCCCTGAACTCACTAAGAAAACACTTTAAAAAAACCCTGTCAGAATCAATACCACAAATCCGCAGTTCCCTGTCTGAGAGGGAATCATTTCAGCTGAGTATGAGAAATTCAGACTCAGCTATTACCTTGAGAAGGCTCAGAAGAAGCCCAGTATCACCTTCAAAGCAACATGACCCTTGTGCAATCTGCCAATACAGTGCAATAGGCCAACTCTGGTTTCCAAATCACTTTCAGACCTGTTCCTGTGCACAACAGTACTCATCTCTGAGCAGTTTAATGAAAATCTGAATATTTCTGATGCGCTGTTCCGTGGCTGATATTCACAGGACTTCTCGTGTTACTCTGTGCTTTGCTCCTTGCCTCTAAGCCATTAATTGCAAGTGACTGTACTGCTGGGGAAAAGTACAGTTGAGAAATGCAAGACTGGAAAGCTCCAGTATTTTTTGGTAAGTGTTTTTCCCCTTTGCATACTAGCAGCTCTTCAGCAAGCACGACTACTGCACATCAGCTTCCTCAGTATTCTCTACATACATTTTAGCATCTCACACTGGGTCTAAAATGACAAGGATACTTCAAGTACAGGTTTAAAAGGAACAAAGAGCAAAATAAAGCCCCTTATGCAAGGCCTCAAATGAGAAAATCCATTTTTCTTTCGAGTGTATTAGCATAATCCAAGACCTTTCTTTTGTTAACCAGAAAATTCTTCTCTTGATCACACAGGGAAAATCACAGCAGACTGGGAAGAGCCTAACTCGGACATACAAATTCCAGGTACCCAGGGAAATACCACAGGCCTTGCTATCACTGCTGGCAGTCTCCAGTAACATGCAAATTAGATGGTGAAAAAGATTACAAACCCAGTAGTTTCACTGTTCAACAGTTTAATCCAGGGTTTCATTCTCCTTATCTGTGTACTCTCGAAACACACATCAGAGCCAAACACTCAGCGTAAGAGTAAATAATTGATATCATTTTAGTGACTATATTATTGTTTCTCTGTTGTTATTGTGTGTGTGCAAACCTAACCTGCTCCAACTGCATTTTCTCTTCATGTGGCACACGATGTGTTTTCCAACCTTTCCTCTCCAAAGCTGCAGTGAGAAAAAGCAGTAAATTTAGAAAATTCTTCCTTATTGTTTGCATTTCTTCATATGAACCTTTTCAGTGTGGTGTGAATTTTGTTTCTTCTCAAAAATAGTTCCCCCTGTTCTTATAGCTCTACATGAGCACACATCCCAGCATATAGCAATCCTAGAGCCAACTGTTACACATCACCTTGAGAACAACATTCATAATAAGCTCAAAACTCTTCAGAGGAAGGAGCACGTGAAAGGCTTTTACACAGCCACAATCCTGTTTCATTGAACTTGCATCCCTCCCATCACATTATTTGGTTTTGCTGAAATACTCCTGCATTTAATCTTGCTTTTATCCAGAGCTTTTCTGGACAGAAATCTACCCTATTCCTGAGGGAACAAATATCTCCTTCCCACCCAAGCACTTACACGACTGATGGAATCATCGCCTTGATTGCCCTAATAGTACATTAGCAGTTAAAAATATATATTTCTACCACTTAAGCTTGCCTGTCTGAACGAGCAGATGATGCCCACTCAAGCAGCTTTTCTACACTCGGATCCCCCATCAATTTCCATGAAAATTCCCTGTAGAGAGTGACTACAAAGACCAGGCTCCTGCAAACATTTATAGCGTAATTCAACACAGCTAATGAAGTAACCATGACACAAACCAGAAAGAATACCAGTTAAATATGTCAGGTCTTAGCCACATGAAGAGAAATTAATATGTATGTACACACACAGATATTATCTAAATCCTGAAACAACAGGCTCTGCATTAGTAAATAAACACAAAATAAAAACACCTCCTTGAATCCCATAAGGTGAAGAAGTGACAATTACACAAAGAGCAGAAAAGTTGCTAACTTCATTTCAGGAAAATCCTGGTGTGGAATATCAGCATAGGTGACCTAACCTAGAGTTCAGTTTCTCTTGAGTAGACACACTGAGATGCAATCTACTTCAGTACTAACAGAAAGCAAAGAAAAGTTAAGCTTCAGGTTAAATGCCATCCATTTAAATAAAATAGATCTATATATAAAATAGCAACTGACAGAAGCGTAATTACATGAAAGGTACCCAAGTATGAGAATAGTACCCAGCTTTTCATTTCCAGTTGTCAGTTCCACAGCTTTTACACACTGCCTGAGAGTATCTACTGCACAGTGCCAATTTCAAGCAATTTTGCCTATAAAACAAAACTTGAGAGCTGCAGTCATCTTGGTTTTACAAGCACTTGCTATCTTTATCACTTTAAGATTTAGCATTAAGAAGGGCACATGATGCATCTAGTGATTTAAAAGATTTTCTTGCTCAGTAAAATCCTTTAAAAATATGTTTCTATGTTCACCTGCTCATATTTCAGTCACTACAAACTGAAAAACTGATAGAAATGAACCCATCTAATACTCCACTCCCATAACTATGTAAGCATCACACTTTAAACTACTACTGATATCCCTGCTTCTCCAAAAGCAATACTCAAATTATAATGTGTGAAGTGAATTACATTAGTTCCCTAATTGGATATTCTTTTCCCATTACCCCCAAAATTGGTATTTGATGCAATAGAAGTGTGCACAACACATTATTAATCACTGTCAACAATGTGAAAGGTTGCAAAGATAACTACTCATCATTATAAAATCTGGGCAAGTGGCCAAGAAGAAAAAAACACATGGATATTAAGTTATCATCAATGGTTATTAATACTTTTTTGCTTCCAAAGTTCAACATTCAAAACATCTTACATACTGCTCAGACATGCCTCATGAAGGCCTTGATTTGAGAAGGGTTTAACTGCACCATGTTCTCTGTTAAGACAGTTTATGTGGCAGTGCACAGTGATTGACAACGTGCTTATGTTGCAGACACGATGAGTTCAGGTACTGGAGTCTAAGGATTCATTTTGAACCATTTGCTCAAGTGCACAGTCTTGTTTTCCTCCTAAGCATCAAGGATGAATCTATCCTATTCAATAGTCACACTATTGTTTTATGTTGTCTCTGACATTATCTGCAAAGGAGAAGACACTGTATTACAAATAAAAACAAACAGCCTTTAGCCAGCCATTAAACAGAAAGCAAGATTGACTGTTTTCATTATCTTGATGCCACAGAAATCCAACATTGAAATCCACATTCTAGTTTAGTAATAAGAATACAAAACAACTGTAACAATGTCAGAAGCACTCTAGATTACTAATCTTAATTGGCAACAAAAGATATCATTAAAGTTCATTACGGGAAGTGATTTGCAATACAATAATTTCAGTATATTATTCTCTTTCAGAAGAAACTCAGTCACTCCAAACTCCCAAAAGAATTTGGGCCCAATATCTGCACGTCCTTTCAGTTTGCTAAAAACATGTGCAAGCTCTAAGGCAACATAATTACATCCTGTTTTATCCTCCAAGGACCACACTTAGAGTCTTTGTATTACCTCTCTTCAAAAGGCACATCCCTGCCTGGTCAGCCAGGGCAGCAGTTACAGCACACTATAAAGCTGGTTAATAGTGTATACTGAGGTTCATCAGGGATGGGGGGGTTCTCCTCCTGACCCCGCAAACAGATGCAAGCCTGATACACTCCTAGAGAAATGAAGCACATCTACCAGCATTAACTGTGGTGTACAAAGTACTTGCCAGGACTGAGACAAAACAGCCTCTGCCCTCCTCCAACCATCCCCTAGCTTAGACTGTTCACACAAGATTCATGGCAAAAACAACTGAAACAGAACCAAAAAAAAAACCCACCCAACTTTCCTGTGCTCTGAATATTTTTAAGTACACCTACTGAACAGGCTGACTGTAGAAGCTGCAATCATGACCACTACAGTAGTTCATAGAAGTAGGATGCAAGAGACCTTTATGCTGCTCCCTCATCCAAAAGCCATGAAACCTATGAAATAAGTTAGAGGTTTACTTTGAAGACATCTAGTATGAGAAGCTAATTAGCATGTTTAATGGGTTTCTACACGCACCTCTTCAGACCACCTTCAAAACACCTCAGACCAAAGCTCTGATCCTAAACAAGTCCTCCTGCACTTGACAGTCACCAGCTTTTACTGCACAGCCAGCATCATCCTGATAGACCACCCGAAGGCAGGAGGAGTGAAAGGCAAGCAGGAACGCAGGGGTAGAGCAGTGACTGCTTCATCACCTTTGGCAGGATGTACAACTGATGCAGATCAGAGTTCCTGGGCTGCCCTTGCTCCCCAGGAGCAGGCTCACCCCCAATCCCACACTCACCCTGGGCTCTGTGTGACATTCCCTTCCACACACCCAGCGCCCAGTCGCTATGCTCAGAATGCATCCAGACTGGTGGAGACAGGACTTCTCTGTACTGCAATACACAAATGAAAAGCCACCTATGGAACAGTAGGTCACTTACAGACTACAGGGACAGTACTGGGGGTGGTTATTTTTCAGGCGTAAGGACAAACATGTACTTAAATTTGTAAGCAGATTTCCTCACAAGCAGAGTACTGGTATTATATTTGCTTTTGTGTTGCTTACTTTGTGTTCTACTCTGCAAGGCTATTTCTCATCTTTCATACAGATTACCCATTTCTAGTTTTCATTTCACCTACAGCAACCGAAATCACACACAAAATAATCAAATTAAACCAGCATTGCAAGAACTTGCAGGAACAAGAGGAAACGCAAGAACAAGGCAGTTCTCCACCTTCCCATCCTCCAACACCCTCTCATTCCTCCCGATCTTGAGGTCAGACAAGAATCTTGGAGCCACCATGCCTAAAAGCCACAAGGGGCCATGCTGCCAGTGGATTCATTTGAAAATTATGTCCCCCCTCCAAAAAGAAAAAGAAAAATCTTAATACAAGGGAAATGTGTCTCTGATATTCTCATCCCCATAGGGCAACACCAAAGGAGTCATAGAAAGGACACGTTACCCCTTGAAATGCAAAGCTGCAGCAGAAGACTGAGCAGTCTAAGCCATGTTAAACACACCCAGATTCTTATGGGGCTTTTTTTGTTTGAACATTTTAGTACAGCTCCAGTGATGCCTTTTGCTGTCAGAGCACACACGGGTTGGGCCAATTCCTGCAACCCAACTGCAGCACTTGCAGGAAGAGTGCAGGGAGTGAGAGCTGGGTGGGTCTTCTACACTTCACACACTTGCAAACCAAAGCACTGCATCTTTCCCCTGTTATCAGTAGAAACCAATATTCTAGTCTATAAAGAGGTATACACACATATAATTTAATAGCTACATCTACAAGCTGCAAATACATTACCAGCAAGTCAGATAAAGGCAGATAAGCATCAAAGACTATCAACAAGATATTGTGTTTATGCCATTACTGATTATAACATAAGTTGAGAAACTGGGATTGTCTGCTAATATCACTCAGCTCTGTCACTTGGAGGTCTCAGAATGTTTTATAAAGTGAATATTACCCCATGTTACAGATGGGAAAGACCAAGAGTCAGAAGTGTCTCACATGATCTTATGAATTCCCCCAACAAAACCAACTGCAGGCTAGAAGAGCGAGAAGAACTTGGCAGATTTGTATTTGAGACCTTACCTTTGACCAACATCACCTCCCTGATGACATCAGCCACAGTTATGATGCTATCATTAGGTACTACATATCTTCTGGCTCACTTTGATTCTGTCAAAGCATTAAATACCTTCACTTCAGATTCAGCTACCATAAATACAACTAATAACATTTTATCTTGATGGTGGGTGGTCTAAAAGGTTCCAGGCTCTTACGAAAGCAATCATCTGCCTTGCTTCAAAGACCTCTGTCTGTACTTGCTTCTATCTACTTCAGCATATCTATGTGCTGCAGTGCACTCGAAGTTCATATAATTAATACAAGGTGAAAAGTTTCCCCCATACTCAACTTTCATCCTCTGCCAGCTCATCTATTATGTCGTAACATTTGAATTTTAAGAGGGCACATCTTTGTATTTATTTTCCTACCTGATAAATATTTATGAAGATCTTATTCCAGTTCTAACACACACTATAACTAATCTTCCTTGTATTTACTAGCAACTTAAGGGAAAAGGAGCTTGAAGACAGGCTTTTCCTATTGCTTAGCTTGACCTCCAGAAGTCAGCATGTTAAGCTAAATTATGCCAGTTTGTAAATTAAAACAAATAAAAATGAAAGAGCACACAGGATTAGCTTGAGTTTTGCAACAGTGGAGTGCAGGACGTACTTAAAACCTGCAAAAGTTAAATGCTTGAAAGAAAGATCCCTTCTGGTGCTTGGTGATAGATTTCCCATTCACTAGGATGTGAGCTATCAGCCTCAATAAGGTTCAAGCACTACTTCAGGCAACTTGGAGACAGCTGATGCAACTTCCACTCATTTCTAATATCATATTGATTTTCATCAAGGCTGATATGGAAAGGGCACTTTTAATAACTGAACTAGCACTAGCCAGTTTTTGGTGGTTTCTTTTAAAATTCATGTTGTGAAACAATGCAACAATGATGGAACTGAAGCCCAGTCCTTGCCCATCTCACAGAAAATTTAACTACAAGCCAACCTCCCTCACCCAACATCTAGCAATTCTGTGATCTCTCCAATTTCAAACGTCTCTTATTTCTACTTTGTTCACAGGATTTACTTAGAAATTTTTTAATATCACAGTACTAAATTGAAGACATAAAAATTCATTACCTTTTTTGACATGACACAGCAAAAATCAGTGAAGAAAACATGGCACCTGTATTAGAAAATTCTCTTTGAAGAGACACACCAAATAACACAGGCAATTCCAACTGCCTTGTTACAGGTTTGGAGTAGTCATATCAGATGCATGTTGTTTATCCAAAACAAAACCTCCAAGTTACTGCAGATCTGATAGTCACTTCTGTCATCACAATGAAGAACTGAGAGACTTTAGAAAATAAACTGCAAACTGAATGCTTGTAGCACGTGGAGTTCTCTTTCTCCACCTATAAATTAGGTTTTTCATATGAAGCTTACCTTGTCTCTATTGATTTCTTAACTTACTCTATTAGCAGAACTCTGAAGCTACTCCCCTGCCCCTCAGCTCCCTTGAATACAACTCCTTTTTTAGTGCAGAACACTTGAAAAATAGCTACAAAAGGCTGAGTCCATATTTATTACCATCAATGTGTGAAAGCCTCAAGAGACATCCACACATCAAATTCTGTTAGCAAGAAAAAGAATCAGTCTTCAATACCATGTTATTTTCTTCTAATGCTGCAAGGACATGCTAATTTGAAAGCCAGATTATTCCCTTCTAGAGGATGAGTGACAACCTTCTGTTACAAAAGCAAAAACAAAGACCATGCTCTCACCAACTTCTGCTGCCATGGGAGTGTTGCAGGAGCCTCTCAGGACACTCCCAAAGGCAGGTCTGGTTCCCATCAGAAGCTGCAGTAAACTCCTGAGGAAGTGGAGACAGGTCTGAGTATCTCCACTGGCTCCATCTCCCCTGTAATCCTATACAGATGCCATCTCCACCTCAGACTATGCTCCTCTGCCACATCCTACCTCTAGGTTAACTTTGCATCAGCAGAAAAAGAGCAGAAATGAAGAGTGATCTGTCTTATAGCTGAAAAGCTCAAAGTAAGAAAAGACCAGAAACTCAGAGGTACTATCCCTTCCCGTTTTTCTCTGCAAAGAAAAGGGAAATTATTACTTGATCTAGGAAACAAAGAATACTAAGACAGTACAAGGGGATTTCAAGTTGGGAGAACAAGTTAAGATAATCTAGTCAAATCATCTCCTACCAGTTATTTTAGGGTTAGACTAACACAAACTTAAAAGAAAATATCAGCTTTCATCTGTGATACATCCATTTTACTACTAGGTTCTGTTATATTCTAAATATTCCTCTTAGCAATCCTTTGCAAATCACACATGAACCCCAACACATACACAGACAAATCATGCTTTTCTAGGAGAAATACACAGCTAGGAAACATTTCTCACACTCACTAAAAGCTCTTTCAGCTGCACCAAAACCTATTGTAAAGCCACAAAGTGCACCAGTAAAGATGCCTTAGGTTGTCTGCAGCACTGGAGCTACACCTTCCCATAGAAATCTAATTTCTTGGTTAGAAATTATACTATAGCTTTACTGCTACTGCAAGTTGTCCCTAATGTTTGTTTCTCCAAGTTGTTCTGAAGTGCTGTAGTATGCAAGCATAAATAAATCTCAGATCACATCTGTCAAACTAGACTATAATCAACCAGAAAAAACCCTAACACTCCATGCCTAAAAATAAATACTGACAAATGCATGCCTGTCTCTCCCTAATGCCTCCCTTTCTGAAAGGCCCTTGAGGTACTCCTAGCTTCGCAAAATGCCCTAAAATGAGTAAATAAGTCAGAATTATCACAGGGACTATTTCCTTTACACTCCTTCCTCCTTTATCCCATTCCCTTCCCTATCACTCCCTTCACCAGGAATATCAAAACAGACAGCAGACCTCTGGGATACCAAATTTGCTTCCAGGCACAGACATTGTGAGAAGCAATATCTGACTATCCAATATGAATTTCCCAGCTATTTAGGTTTTGAAGAATTGAATATCATGGCCCACACATTATTCCATATGACAATTACTTCAAAGCCAGAGGCCAGCCATTTGCATAATAATGAACATTTTTCTAAAGAGGTGCACAGGAAACTACACGCTAATGAGTTCTAGTGTGTATTATCTGAAAGTCACACTCGCTGTATAAAAATAATTACAACTACAACCCCTAATGGTTACCTACTTGTACCTTTTATGTAGCAGACTGAGTGACACCTGTCCTATTAAATGAACAATCACCCATGGCACTAATTTTTGGCACGCTTGAAACTGAGCCATTTCTGCTGGCCTGGTGACGTGGGCAAGGAGTGCAGAGGGGGCTGGCTGCAGGAGCTGTGCACCAGGGACATGCCTCCCAGGGCACCCAGAACAGGGCTTGGCTACAGCTCAGCCACAGGGGGAACCAGGGGAAATGCTAGCTGACTACAAGGGAAGAATAGATGAGGTGCATTTCAGAGCTGGAGAAATGTTTCCAAAACCACTTTGGAATCTGATGAGCCAGAGATAAGCTTTTTACAACCTAACTGCTAACAGCAGAAATTTTCTCCTGAGGCGGGGAGCTCTCCGTAGCATCCTATAACCTGTGTTTGGTACCACTGTAGAAGGCTTTTCCTTTTTGACATCAGAAATCCGCTTTATTTCGAATTAAGTCTCCTTTATACTATAAAGAATATGACCTGTACTACATAGCACTTACCTGTATCTGCTGCTCAAGCCTTCTGGTTTCATTACCTTAGAAATTCGATAGCGGAAGCCATTAGGATCTTAACTATCAATTTCTCATTTCTACCACAGGATGTGCAAAGCTGGAGTAACAGGCTCACTAATGCACTGAGAGACAGCTGCAGCACTAAGTCCAGCCTCAGAGCTTTCATTCTTCACACATCCACCAGCCCCAGACAAGGAACCCCAAAGCCTAGAGAGGACAGCATTCAACACAGAACTCAACCACCTCTCTGTACAATCCCCTGCTGACTGGAGATCTTCCACAGAATCAAGGTGCCTAGCTGAATTTCTAAAAATCCCAGCTAATTGGTGACCATTAATACTTGGAGTCATGCAAGATAGGGGCAATAATCATATGTAATGCCTTAGGGTTTAAAGCCCTTTGTCAGCAGCAGCTGGAGGAAGGGCTGGATTTCTTCCCAAAACAGAAGGCAGCCAGCTGAGGCATCATATTGTTGGCTCTCCCCAAAACATCCGATATCCATCAGCCAGCAGACCAGACGCACTCTTGTAGGGTTTGTCTGAGCTGATCACACCAGCATATCCTTCATCTGCCATCGGGGGGGGGGAAAGCCTCTTTAAAACTAGATGCTCTGTAGATAGACACATATACAAGCAAGGAAGTTCTTGCAAGCAGGAGCAGCATTAGGGGTGTAATAAAGTGTTCATCAGCATCACCTCTCGCTCCTGGGGGACTGGAAATAATCAACTCTTCCACGTTGTTCAACACAGGTTCAGCATACAGAAATCATTCCTGCCAGATCTTGTACCACTCCTTTCCACATCACATCCGTGCTCATCTGCTGTGTAAACACTCCTCCACACAAGCCTTTTCAGAGGCATCTTTCCCAGCACTCTGAAATACACCTACAATAATTAAGAAACAAAAATATCTGCTTTTTTGTGTGTGTTTGGGGTTGGGGTGAGAGCTGTCAGTTTTTTCTGAACATGCTGTGGTTCATCTTTGTGCTCTATTTTTGGGTAAGATAAAGATCCAGAACTGGGCATTCTGCTACAACAGTGCCATCAGCAAGTCTATAATAAGTAAAGTTTCTAACAGAGACTTCCCTTTGTAGTGTAATGTTTCATTTGTAATTATACCATTAATCCATAGCCACAACACAAGAAGCAGTTGTAATAAAGTAGGGATGAGATGCATAAACATCTGATCAATTTTACTCCCTCCCTCCAACAGAGGCTTTAAGTTGCTGTTAACATGGAAAGTCAATCATGTCCTTCATCATTTACCCTGCCTATAAGATCAGAATTTTCAAAGCACACCCAGATGATTTAGAAATGTACACTACATTGTCTTGCAGTGATGCTGGGCTTACATGTGGACACTTTCTCCACATCCTCAGAACTTCCAATCAACTCTTCAGTCAGGGAAAAGTAATTCTCAAGTTAATTAACTCCATTCAGTATGAGGAAGAGAAACACCATCTCATTCAGTGAAAGAAAGGTTGTGCTGGATCAACCAATGTGACAGAGTTTAATTCAGCTTTCTCAGTCAAAGAGAGGATAGAAATGTGCCAGTACACCAGCCTGTCTTGGTGTGGACTCCAGGAATGAGTGTTTGGAAGGAGGCTCCAGAACATCAACAGAGGTGGGAGAATCATATGCAATAGAGAAGCTGGAATGGGATCTGACATTGTCACAAAAGCAGCCTCACTTACAGGGAGAGAGAGACCAATTTCACATCAAATATTTACCTGGAAGCTCAATTCCAATCACAGATAGGAAAAAACAAAAGGTAAGGCAGTACATAATGAGAGATTATGGCAAAATATACAGGACTGAGCCCATATAAACAAGGGCACAAGTGAAAGTCACTGCTGTCCCCTTCAGTTATGTGGTACTGTTTTTCATTTTACAGTAACACAGACTTGGGGAAAAATGTCAGAGCAAAAAGATGAAAAGCTGACAGTATTGCACCTGAGTCAATTCTAGATGAGACTATACCATGGAGACCTCAAGAACATGAGGTTTACCACTCACAGTCTCATCTTTGACTGGTCTACATCACCACAGACCCTTTGTGTGACATTCTAATGTAAATTTACACAAGTGGGACAGAAAAAAAATAATCACTCCTTAATTTTCAAGAGCTCTCAAAATTCCTTTATCTAGACAAATATTACAACAGACATCAGCTCAAGAGGCAGGATTTGCTGGTTTTCTTATATAGATTTTTTAACCACCCTAGCTAGCCCTGCTTCTTGATCTGGGAAATTTCTTTCCAGAGTCTGACTGGGAGACAACTGGCAATAACAAAAATCACACTCCTGTAATTCTCTCATTAAAAACACTGCAAAAAGAACTTTTAACAGAAAATAGAACATAACACCTTGTAGCAATCATCAAGGTGCAAATCTGCATCACTGAAGTGGTTGGAAAGACATGTTTCTTTAAGCTAATTTATTAACAAAGAGCGGCTTAAAATAGACACAAACCCACAAAACAAGTTTCAGGAGCACCTTAAAATAAGAAAATTTATTTTGCTTAAAGCAAAAGCTGAGCCCAACCATGTAACTTATTCTCCCAAATCTGATTTCGGTGAATTTTAAAATAGTTTAAAGTAGTTTATTAACAGTCTTCATTATTAGAATAAAAAACAACCCCGTAGCTAGGAACTAAAAAAAAAAAAAAAAAAAAATACAGAGATTATGTTTACAGAATACTTTAAATATTTGCAAAATGAAGGAGAGGTTATTACATTTTCTCAGTCCTCCTGTTCAGTGGATTTTTATTGCATTTCTTTTTCCATAAAGGCAGCTAGTTACATCATGAAAACACCACACAGCAGCTTGCTGTAATTTCAGAAGATAAGCCTTGCTGCAATTTATAAGTGGTCATACTTGAGTGCTTTCACATTGGCTCAACAGCACAGCACCCATCAGCTGCATTAATGTCACAGCACAAAAATCTACTGAGAAATATGGTGCTGAGTTAACATTAAGCAATGCAAGTTCTTGATATGAGAAGGTCAATATACGTGAGACCACTCATGAAACTGTCTTTGATGAAAAGGTAACAGCAAAGCATCGTCAAGCTAATCTGGAGTGTATCACTAATAACTGAGGAAAAACATAACCCAAACCAAAGAGAAAGCTCCAGCATATGGCTTCAGTCATGTGTATCACAACGACTGCTGCAAGAAAAACAAGTCAAGAGAGAAGACACCCCACAAGAAAGTGTTAGTCTGCTTTTAACACTACAAAACTGCAACTCACACGTTCTTCATTCAAAAAAGAGATGGGGAAGTTTTCTATCAAGTAGAAAGAAGGGAAAAAACCTACTGGCAGACCACCATCATTTTGGCATCACAAGGTCCCATGCCAGATTCACTATATGCACTTGTGGTACCATCAGCTGACACTTCCAAGTCCAGTGTCACAATTTTTCTCCACTTGGAAAAAACACCCCACAAACCTCCACACAACAGCAACAAAGTGCCTCGAAGCCCCGTGAGGGGCAATATTAGGCTTCTTTCTGTGCCACTGACAACAAAGACAGTCCTTTCTAAAACTTATTAGCCCAATACACCAGGGAGGCACAAAAATCTCCGCTTGGGATTTTCAGGCTTTATTAGAGACAAAAGTTTAGCTGGACAACAAAACATATAAGCATAAAATACACATTTACAGAGATCCTTCCAAAGTCTCAATTCATTTCACATTTATATTTGACTCGTAATTCAATCCAAGAGGGTTCATTTGGGCAGAGGAGAAGACATTTCTGTCACTATTACACAGACACGTTTCTTTACCTTGTCCCACTAACTTCAAGCTATGGATCTGAATGAGAAATCAGGAAGAGCAGGAAGAGGGATGGACATCTACTGAAGAAATATTCCATTTCACTCATCAGCAGAAAATGCATTTAATCAGGACACCAGGCAGCACTACATTTTTCATGACATGACACAGGACGACTGAAATGTACCCAACTAGATTTTAAAAGCCATTTTTACCTGCCTGACAGGGATTGCCTCAAGTCCCTTCTTAAAGGGAAAAAAATAAAATCTGAGTTTCCTGGTTGTGAGCAATCATCCATTTTTGACACCAAACAATAACCTAAGCACAAACTCAGCAAGCCTTTAGCATCACCTATATCACCCTTGTATTTAAGACTGTCAAAGTCACATAAAGGCCTGAAGCCTGCTCGCTTTATTCACATCAGTATTCATGCTAGGAATCCCCCTACCTTCAGATGGTCCACTTACATGGTTGTTAAACCTGAACCCATTTTTCACTCTTATATTACAAGTTGCATGGAATTTGGCAATGCAATTCCCACTAGAGCCAACATAAGTTATGTGGATAGATACAACATTCCCCAAACATCTTTTTAACTCGGCCTTCTACTGATTTCTGCAGTCAGACACAGCCCAGTTTCTAATTCTTGAAGATCAGCCAACACACAGAAAGGAAAAACCCACATTTCTAAAAAATAAGCACAAATACTAAATCCTGTTTTGCTTTAATCAATATAGCTACTAAGCAGATATCTAGAAATACACTTACCCCCCAAAAAAAAGGCAAATTAAGCTTTTTTTTCTGCACCACAAATGCAAACCTAGCTTTCTGTATTTGACTTGGGAAAGACATTCCAGACACATCACTGATTGGTGTACAGATACACGCTGATTCCTTACTGCTTCAAAAACACTGAACTCCATGTTTATAATATAATATATATATGTTGACTCTGTTTATAAAATATATTGTTATAAAAAGTAGAATCCGCTTGCATCATTTAAAATGAGCTTGGTCTTATTTCTTCCAGCACAAACCTAATTTCCAATAACAGAAGTGTCTACTGATGATTAATTTTAATGGCTCTTGATCACACACCCACCTTCCCCAATCAGAAATCTCAGAATTTTAAGCCTAAGAACACCAAAGTTTATATTACCATTCAACAACAACCACCAAGTTACATCAACATTTTTATTCCAAACTGTTTTCCCCAGTAAACGTAAGCCTAAGCAAAGCTCTGGTCAGTAATCTTCCCCTGGAAAATTCTGTAGGAAATGAAATGTAATACTCTATTAAGACTTGTTTTGCAAACAGAAGTGAGAGCGCTCACCCAAGCATGCAGAGTCATTAAAATGGATCTTACATATATCATTATAAATTTAATAATCTCCATGACGGCTAGAGTTCAAGTTAAAATGAATGTCAGCAAAGCATGACCAATTGATGTTATCCCAGCTGCCACTGAGCCTCACTTGGGGTTATATTATACATTCAGAGGCCCCCTACTACATGTGCACCAAACACCCAGAGCCAGGAGCAGATGGGAGATGTAGGCTTCTATACCTATCAGCAAGGAGAGACAGACATCATTACATATTAATTCTGGTGCATCAGAACAATTACAGTATACTTTGGTGTCACAGGTCCCAAATGCTTTTCCCATCGCAGGCTACATGCAGAATAATGTTTTATACTTAAGGAGAAAAAAATGTACTAGCAGCCTTCAGAAATTAAGTCAATAGAAGGATTTTGTTTCAACCCTTATTGATTGACTGCAGTCCCAAAATGCTTCCTTGAAAAAAACAGAAGGAAGACCTTGGCAGCTTATCAGTTAATAGATCATGCTTGGTACAATTAAAATACATTTAGGATTTCTGTTTGGTTCCCCAAATAAATGTTCCCTAAATGTCATCTCTCTCTAAGCAAACAGCTGCATTTTATCTAATTCCTGAAAGTTTTCCAGGCTGCTTAGATTTCTAATGGGGTGACAGGGAAAGCACTTTTATTCTGCAGTAGACTTGATGAAATTGTGACACAAACCTCCCTCTCTCCAGAATTAGACAGTGCTGTTGAACAGCAAAATAATAGCTGACGGTCAATTTTTTTCCCAGCTCACTTTTCAACTGAAATAAAAATCATATGTAAGAGCTACAAGAAAAAGGAGCTCTCCGCACAAAGCTGAGCACACAGTGTTTTCTATCACCCATCAAATCTGCGTGGAAAACGATATAAATTATTTATCTAGTAGAAACACATCAAATTTTACCGTTGGCTTGACTGATGCCAAGAAAACAACCTTAAGTCTCAATTGTTCACAACCCACAGTTTGTCTGAGATGGCAACTTCATTCAGGTCAACTTAATGAGCCAATCCATTAGTATTAAATGCCACAATAGCACCCTGACACGCAGAGCTCCCACAAAGCACTTGTACAAAACAAGGTCCGCCAGCTGACATGAAGCACATTCCACTGTGCATTTTGTTTTGTTTCAAGTCAGTCACATCTGGAAACTACAGTAAAACATCAACGTTACTGTCAGGACAACCAGGACACAGACAAGCAAACAACATTTTCAGCAAATTTCATCACCAAATCCCAAGAAAGCTATTTTTTAACCTAATGATATCAATTAAAAAGATAACCTTACAATAAATCAATACTCTGACCAGTCAATATACTTCATTTATACCGTAAGTCTCTTCATCAACAACTACCCAAAAACCCTGCAGATTTCTTCCCTTCTTTCACTCATAATATGATTTTCCCTTCCCTCAGCTCTTTGCTCCACACACTGGAACAAGCCTGAGGAGAATGAAACCCTTTTTCAAATCCATAATCATGAGAAGAGGTCTACGGCTGGCTAAGCACAGGGAGCAGCAACTGCAACTGATAAAAGAGTTTTAAGGAGCTTTTCTGCCACTTTATCTCATTCAGCAATTTAAGCAGAAAGTGCTTCCACCTTTTGTCACTTACCCTTTTTTGATCTTCCAGTCCATGTGTCACAGGCTTTCTTTTCTGATGTTGGCTGGATTCAGAGCCAGGTTCCATTTCCCAGCTACAAAGACTCTTCCAGCCTCTTTAAGCTTTCTCTAAGAATCCATAGTGGGAACAACAAAAATCTAAAAATTTTTAAAAAAGGCAAGAGAATTCCTTCAAACCTTGTCCACGTTTTCCATCATCCTTCTAAATTCTTGTTTGCCATCACTGCTCATCATCTTAACAAGCAGCCATTCTGTGAGCCTCTAAATCCTATTGTAGCTCAGATGAAGGTTTCCATTTAGGTGCCTTACAGAAGGATGACAGAGCTGAATCCAAACCCCGTAGTTTGTGCCACATTATTGCTCCATCAGCAGCCTTTTCAGCACGTTCCTGGCACGGATAATTTATATGTCAATAAAGGTGTAAATGTGCTTTTAATCCACTGTGTTGATATTATCAGCATCCCTCTCTTGGGCCACCTTCCTCCCATAAATCAATGTAAACACTTCACAGTGATAATTGCCTTTTGCAAATCTAGCAGGTGTTAATTACGTAAAATCATCCATGCAGGCTTGTCATTTTCTTCTATGTATTCAAACAAATACCTAAAAGAGGGGAAAAAAAGCGGGTTTTACCAGCTTGAAAGAAAACATAGCTACTGATACTCTTTGCCCACCACCAGGAGCCACAAGTCAGAACCAACACAATAATTACATATTTTATACATACTACCCTCTTCATCCGAGCCTCTGGAAATGCTCTGATGCCTATTTAGCACCTTACCTTGCCTTTGGGGCTTTGCAGAAAACCACCCCAGAACGACAGCACTATACACCAGAGCAGAGCCTACTGCAATGCCAGCTGAAGGATCAACTCCAAACCCAAGTCTTCCAGGACTCAAGTTCTAGACCTAAAGCCAAAGTCATTCTTCTGGGTTCTCTTTCCCAGGGATATTTCTCCATAGTTTACAAAGTTATTATGAGCCACTTCCCAAGATCCTGGGCACAAGAATACATGGAGTGAATGGCTTATATTATTATCTGGGAAAGCAAGTGGCACCTGAAGTCACAGGGTAGCAACTCAGCCACCTTGTATCATTGTTCTTTTTGTACTGAAAAGCGCAAGTTTACTACAACAGAGACAAATTGTTTCCCTGAGTTAATTTGTAAGGTGGAATCAATATCAGCGGGTTTCAGTATGCAGGCACCAGAAAACACACATTTAATAAGCTGGATTTCATATGTAAAAGAGGCTAAATATTAATTTTAGACAACTTAACCATGTTTGGTCTAAGGCCAGATATTTGGCTGTGTGTTGTCGATACAAGATCTGGTCACATGACAAGTGCCCAAAAAATTCAAACCTAAGTATCTTGTGTAAACCAAGAAAGGTAAAAAAAATCTTCATCATGATCAGACATTCTCCCATCACTAAAGGGTGGGAAATCTGATAAATAGATTTGCCATAAACATCATAGAAACTGAGTATCTGTAACCCACTTGCACCTTTCCACAAAGCAGCACTACCTGAACTCCACATCTGAATCAAACATCCAAGTATAAGGTATAAGGCAAATTTTTGGTCAAATGGATAAATGGGTTTGTTCTACATGCTGAGATCCCTTGTTAATCCAACACAAAAATGACCAAACAACTGTTAGAAATGCTGCTTTTGCCTATCACTTCACTTCTTCTTTACTGCTCCTCACCACAAAGTAGTAGGTCACTAATCCAGCTCTTTTTGTTCTGCTGAGTACAGGAAAAATAGGACTGATAGCAGCAGTGCCACTATGCTTTGCCATTTGAAAATAATCTAAAACCACATCTAACCCACTTTACAGAGAAACAAGAGGTTTCAAGCTTCATTCTGAATGACAACCTCCTCCTGATCTGTGGTTTCACACCTGATGAAACCACTGAAATCACACAGGCAGCTTGAAGGCAGTAAAGGGCCTTTGACCTTAGCAACAAATATCACACCAAAAAAAACCACCAAACCCAACTTTTATAAATATCCTGAAGTCCCACCGACGAAAACCTTTTCCCCTCCAGTGATTTCTCTGTGATGTGACAGATGAGACTGCATCAGTCACATCATGTAATGCCATGCTGGAGTAGCCTGACATAACCAGTGCAACTAAGGACAGCGCCGCTGTGCACGGAAGGGTCCCTCAACGAGGGGAAAAATATACATATATAAAAAGAAGAAAGTGCAATCTCTCTGAAAGTTCCTGTGCATTCAGTGTTGCAGCTTTAACCATGGTGGAACCAGACAGACTCTCTGGGGAAATGGACAAATTCTGTTTGTACACAGTATTTAGTCTATGCTTGTAACCTTAGAGGTGGCATTACTGGATATTTAGTGCCACTACATGAGTTAGCTACATTAAGCTTTGTATAAAAAAGAAAACAAAAGAAGAAAAAATAATTTTCCTGAAGCTTTACAAACCATTTAATGCAAATCTGCCACAAAATACCTAGTTTGAATTGACAGTTATTCTCTCCAACAAAAGTTAAGTGTCACTTTTTATCTCCTCATGTACTTCATTGTAGAGTTGGCTTTGTTAGAGTAAATGGGCATTAAAAACAAAAGAACTTTAAGAAGAAAGAAAAGTAAGGTTTGCTGAGGAGACACCACAAAGCCATTGGAGACACTAAAACCAACAAACTGCCAAGTGACCAAAAATCTCTATTATCTCATTTTCCTTCCACAGCAACACCCAGAGGCCTCACTCAGGCTCTGGACCCACTGGGCTACATACTGAAAAACCTCCATGAGAAAACAGATTTACGGGCTCGGAGCCTAAACCTGACCACGGCTGAAGCAAATGAACCATCTCAGTGAATCTCCGATCAATCGATATTCTTCGATTTCAGCCGTAAGGCTGTAAGCCGAGGTGTCCCACCAGGGTCCATCCTCCCACACAGCCCCAAAAGAACCCCCGCTTGCAGAAAACCTCATTCAGAACCAGACAGATCCCCAACAACGTCTCCTGGTCGCTGTTCTTTCACTGAAAGCCAAGCAGATAAAGGCAGCTTGCTGGGATTTTTTTCCCCCCTTCCTAAAAAAGCAGCAGCAATCTCGCAGCATCGTGAATTTTTCACTCCTGCAATTCCTTGTTTCGGAACAAATAAGCAAACCACAACGTACTCGCGGGCTTCCTCGCCACAAGTTCGGGGTTTCCTGCAGGGAAAACCAAAGCCCAGCGCTAAGTTTCGCCGCTCTCTAAGGCAGCCCGGGGTGAAGGGCAGCCCCCGCGGGGACCCCCAGCCCTGCCCGGCTGCCTCCGCCCCGCCACGCACAAACCAACACTATCACAAACCAGAATAAGGAGCGGCGGCGGCAGCAACACC
>NW_008593992.1:0-489 GCF_000691845.1 Merops nubicus | reverse complement strand
TAGATTAAACTGCTTAGTACTCCAGCAAGCTAGTCTTTCTAAATTTTTAGCATTGATAGCTGACATCCCCTGTGGGAAGAATGCTGATAAGCCTATTTGTGCAGCTAAAGAGGGCAGGGATACTCGATCGTTGCAGTTCTTTGAGAGGAACATAGTGGAGCGCTTTCGTCTGGAGGTATGTCGAGCAGAATTAATTAAGTTCCTCATACTAGGCATAAACATCGTTAACTGACCTAGGTAACATGGTCCTCCTATCGGTCACCATGGTACAGTATTCCAAGCTCTATCCCCACATATTAGAAATATACCAGGCGGCAACTGTACTCCTCCCCTATATTTGGCGATTACCGCTATGGCTGTTCCAATATTAGTTCCCCAATAATGTCTACCTGTAACATTTTGCCATCCCTTATAATTAAATCTGGGGGACCCTATCTTCTGAAAGACTTCATCTCCAAATTTGATCATGCCTGAACCATTATATGGTTG
>NW_008593991.1:0-10370 GCF_000691845.1 Merops nubicus | reverse complement strand
GCTGGTACCCCCCTGCCAGGCACCGTCTGTGCCCTCCCCTGGCTCTGCCCAGCGCTGCCCGAGGAGGAGTTCAGAGCACTGATTTCTTTCCAAGTTTTGCGTTCTCCGCCTGCAGGGGCGAGCGGAGGGAGCTGGGGCGGGGCGGGGCCAGGGCTCTGCGCGGGGCGCGGGGGAGCCAGCTGCTCGCTCTGCAAACTCTTCTTTCGAGCCTTAATCTGCTGGTAACGAAGCCCCGCCGATTTGCAGCTCTCCTCTGCTAAAATCGGCTCCGCTTGTGTGAGCGATTGCTCAGCCGCCTAGAAAATGTTACCGGAGCGTGAAAACTCCTGGTGGGACGCGAGGGGTTAGAGGGAGAAGCTAGAAAAAAAAAAAAACCAGGGCGGGGGGCGGGCCCGGTGGGGGGCGGAGGGGGTCGGATCCGATGGGAGCAGTAACGCCCTTCGTTGAGTTGTGGTGTTCTGTTTAACTTGGCTTCGAGTGGAAAGTTTGAGGGTTAAGGGACTGGGGAAGGAGGTTTTGCTGGTGGGAGCAAGCGGCTGAGCGGTGGGGAAAGGGGAGGGATGCTCCAACTGACAGAGCTGAGGAAAATTTACTCGATTGTTTACTTTTACTTTAAAAACTTGTGCTTGTTCTGTGCTGCAGCTGCCTTCTCCTCAGAGCAACGTGTGCGGTGCTTCTCTCTAGGGTTCCGTGGTTTAACACAAGTTGAGCAATGTGCCAGACCTCGCTCTGTTTCCCTTGTTGGAAAGCCTGAGGTGACGATGAACCAAAACTTCCAAGTTTTCTGGCTGCATAGCTGCGGATTTTGAGGCTTGCTTGCCCTTCTCTGCCTCCTGGAAACCACGTTCAAAGGTTCTGGTGCTGCAGTTAATGCCCAGATGCCAGGGAAAACTGCAAGAGGCTCTTCCTGTGATAGGGGGTAACTTTTTCCAGCTGGGTTGGAACACTTCCCAGCCTGGGTTTCACCAAATATTGACAGTAAGAGGAGATGGATCTCTGTGTGTTTATTCCTCAGTGATGTGCGAATAGGGGTTAATTGTCCTGTAAACTCTGTGAGCTGTCCCATCCAATCAAGGACATCAGTTAATCATAACAAAATAGTCCTCTGGGTGCAGGCTTCAGAAACCTCAGTAGCAAATCATCAGCCCTGGGTTAACTATTGCCCAGTGAAAGGGTTAATATTTCCTTGAGCGTGGACAACCCTTTGGTTAGGGAGGGGAAGCTAAAAGCTGCTCCTAAGTGGTTTCATTGTGAGTCAGCTCTGTGGCTAAAGCTGGAGGAAACTGCTGGCTGGGACCCCAAAAGCAGATCTGTTTACAGCCCTGGGATCTCGAGTGCAGGAGCTCCTTTGGCTGCAGCTGGGCTGGTGGTCCCTGGTTGACCCCAGCTGCTTCTTATCGATGTTCCATTCACACCCCCCCAGCTGGAGGCTTTCTCAGATCTGCTGTTGGGGCTGTTTGTATGCAGACTCTGAATCCACTGAGGTTGTAAGGGGATTACCAATGACTTGGTTGGGTAAGAACTTGCTTTGAAGCAGCTTTTGGGCTATTCATGTAGCATGTTCTGTTGGCAGCCTCCTGGGGAGGAAAAGGTTCCAGCAGCGGGGAGGTGTGGGAATCTCTTCAAGGTGGGGGTGATGTGTGTGGAGAGGCAAAAAGGTTGCTGATAAACTTGATTTGCATCTTCCCTCCACCAAACCCAGCACCAAGTTGGGCAGTCCCAGCTGGATGATTGCCTCATCTAGATCTGGGAACACTTCTGTCACTGGAGCCAGCATCAGCCCTTCTTTGGTACATCTTCCTTCAGTGCTGTGACATTCCTGGGTCTGTATTTCTGTCATTTGTAGGTCTGACTTCTGCTTTAATAGGATGTTTCAGGGCAGTTTGCTCAGTCTTACAGGTCAATGAGTGGAAATTCCTCTCCTAGGGTAGAAGTTCCTGTCTGAACCCAAGCCAAAGCCTTTCACATTCCTTCTACTTTAAAGCAGTTCAGCTCAGCTATAGGAGCACCTGAGTTCGAAATAATGAGATTTCCATATTGTGCTAAAGCTTTCCAGAGCACTTAAAAACATCTAAAGGAAGTTGGATGAGCAGGATTTTTTTGGTCTGCAAAGTTTTACAGGTGCATGGGATGTGCCCACAAGTGTATACAACTGCAATATAGGTCCTAAATATGCAGGAAGTGTAAGTTTGTGGTGTTATCAGAAGAGTTTCTGTCCTCGAATTTGTGTTTCTTTGGGTCTGTGGAAAGATTGTCTCCTGCCAACCTGGTAGGAGAACCCAATGGGGAAGGAAGTTTGTCTTGCATGGCTCTCTGAGTTGATGCTCTGTGTCCAGTGCACGTCTGGGTTGTAGGAAGCACAGCTTGCATGTAATTCTGGAAGAGAATGTAGAAACATGGAATCACTTTGGTTGGAAGAGACCAATCATGAGTCCAGCTGTTAACCCAGCACTGCCAGGCCACCACTTAAAACATGTCCCTTAGCACCACATCTGCATGGGTCTGAAACCTCTCCAGGGCTGGGGACTCCACCACTGCCCAGGGCAGCCTGGGACAAGTCCTGACAACCCTTTCAGGGAAGACACTGCTCCTCATGTCCAACCTAAACATTCCCTGGTGCAACTTGAGGCTGTTTCCTCTTGCCCTACCACTTCTTACTTGGGAGAAGAGACCAACCCACACCTGACTCCAACCTCCTGTCTGGGAGTTAGAGAGTGAGAATGTCTCCATTGAGTCTACTTTTCTTCAGGCTAAATGATCTTAATTCCCTCAGCTGCTCCTCACCAGACTTGTGCTCTAGACCCTTCCCCAGATTCATTGCCTGTCTTTGGACACACTCCAGCCTCTCAAGGTCCTTCTTGTAGTGAAGGGCCCAAAACTGAACCTGGTGTTTGAGGTAAGGCCTCACCAGTGCTGAGTATGGGGGGATAATCCCTGCCCTGGTCCTGCTGGCCACACTATTTCTGATTCCAGGATGCCATTGGCCTTCTTGGCCACCTGGGCACACTGCTGGCTCATGTTCAGCCAGCTGTTGACCAACATCCCCAGGTCCTTTTCCACTGGGTGGTTTTCCAGCCACTCTTCCCCAGGGCTGTACCTTGCATGGGCTTGTTGTGACCCAAGAGCAGGACCCAGCATTTGGCCTTGTTGACCCAAAAGTAGGGGACAGCTCCATTTTGCCACTATAGTTTCCAATTCTATTGCAACAGCCCACTAGGGTTTTTTTTAGGCCAGTTTAGCCTGTTAGAAATGCTAAAAAACTTTGTCCCATTTGGTCACTGAATGAAAATGAGCCGTTGTCCTTCCTGCCTGTGGTGGCTTTGGGGGCATGTTGGCTGTAAGAACACTTGCTGTGAGAGCTGAGAACACAAGCACTGGAAGGAGGAGGCAGTGAAGAGCTGCCTGTGTGTGGCAATCCAGTTTCCTCTGCAAGAACTTGCCCGTAGGGAGGTCACCATGTGGAGGAGTGTGGATAATTGTGCAATCCCATCTGAAGTAGCTCTTGATGCTCTGCTGTGATCATCACTCCTCTGAGAGGAGGAAGCCTGTTGCAGTTGCTGGGTGAGATTTGGGGGTTGGGTCTCTACAGTTGCTGCTGTTTGTTTAAACCTTCCCTTTTTTTTTTGAGGCTGCAGACTAGCAAAAGTTGTCCAGGTTTGCACCCTGGACAGCAAAACTCCTTGAAATGAAGGGAGAACTTGTGTAGAAATTGTAGCTGTAGCTGCCTTTGGGGCCTAGCTGGAGAGAAACACATTTGAGGAGTTAAGATTTTTTTTTCCTGGTGAATGGAAAAAGCTTTCCTTGGAGCTGGTACTTGTGTTTTCTACCCCACCACAAACAGCATGGAGGACACCTAAGAACACTTATTTATCTTCCAACTTCCCCTCTTCCTGAAACTATCTTGGCAGCTCTTGGAGCTCCTGAAAGAGGTTTAGGAGCACTTATGCTGCAGGTGCCAAAGTAGACTTAGCTCTTGGAGAGAGTTTGTGCTGTCAGGCAGGGAAGCTGTATGGACTGAGCTCCACAGCCCACTCCATGCAGTGGAATCTGTCTTTCAGCTTGACTTTGGACAATGTCTTGATCCTGCCTGATGTGACAGCAGTGTCCTTTCTCTCCTCTTGCACGTTGTTGTTGGATGCATTCATTCTTCCAGCACATCTTGCCTGGAGCTTAGCCTAAGAAGGCAGAGAGCTGTTTGTGGCAGGGACCCTGGTCCCCAGGGAGGGCATGGTGATGGAGGAGCTCTCCTAGCAAGCAGGGTGGTGTTTTATACTCTGGTCCAATTAACTTTTCCTGAAGCAGGACCACAGAAATAGGAGTTTGCCAGACTGACTCTAAAAGAAGTGGCTCTTGACTGTGGTAGAAAACTGCTGGTAAAGAACATAAGAAGTGTCCCCTTGTTCTATGGTCTGTTTTCCTGGTCCCCATATACTTTCCAGCTGATCTCCCAGAGTTTTTCTCCAGGATGGTGGCCAGTTGGTCAGTGGGAATGTGGAAACAGCATCCTGGCCTATGGAAGCATCTGAACTTGGAGAGGATTGGTGGAAGCTCTAGTACTTATCTCAATCAGATAAGTCAAACTTGAGCAACCTCCTGTGGCTTTAGTAGGTCCTGTAGTGAGAGGACAAGGGGTGATGGTTTTAAACCAAAAGAGGGAGATTTAGACTAGATCTGAGGCAGAAATTTTTTACACTGAGGATGGTGCAACACTGGCACAAGTTACCCAGGGAGGTGGTTGATGCCCCATGCTGGGAACATTCCTGGTCAAGTTGGACAGTGCTCTGAGACACCTGCTCTCGTTGCAGATGTCCCTGCTCACTGCAGGATGACTTTTACAAGTCCCTTCCAACCCAAACCCTTCTATAATCCTGCTTCAGTGCTGCATTCAGGCTTGTTGCTGCACATACTCTGAACTACAGAACTGTTCCCTGTGCTCCAAACTTATCCCAAGTGCTTTCTATGTGGTGTTTTAGCTTTTACCCTGAAAATCTCTCATCAGGGTGGGTGGAAGTGTGACTGTGTGTCAGGAAAGAAAAGAATTAAATGGTAGAGTGCTTGGTCTGTCCAGACATCCATTCTGTTTTGGGATAAACTTGCCCAGGACATGAGATCAGTGAGGATTTACCATGCCCCAAAGAGGCTCTGCTGGCTTTGCTTCCTCTAACACCCATGTCTAACTGTGCTTGATTTTGGTTATTAACACCCTCCATTCTGTTTTGGGATAAACTTGCCCAGGACATGAGATCAGTGAGGATTTACCATGCCCCAAAGGGGCTCTGCTGGCTTTGCTTCCTCTGACACCAATGTCTGTGCTTGATTTTGGTTAACACCCATGTGTATTTAAATGGGAACTTCACCACTGCAGATGCCTTTCCCTGGAGGGAAAACAAACCCACAGAGGTTAATTGTGTCTCTGGAGGTGTGAAGCACAGGGCTTTGCAAACTGTAGCAGCCAATTCACATGTAGGTTTGTGGGTTAAGGGAACAGCTACATGTGGCAGGACTCTCAGGACGTTTTACTTCTGCTTCAGTACACCTGAAAACTGGCTGAGCTTGGAAACAGCTGCTGTGCTTTGTAAGCTGGAAGGTCTGAGCAGCACTTGATGTGCCTCATTAAGCTGCACAAGCAGCTCTCAGCAAAGCTTTGGAATTTCAGCTGCTGCTGATGTTGAGCTCTTCTTGGAAGTCACCTCTTGAGCAGCTAAACCAAGCAGTGAAAGCTGCCTGTGAAGTGAGGGCTGGGAGGTTCCTGGCTCCTGACAGAACAGATGGGTTGGGTGAGCTGGTGAACCAGACCTGCATGAGAAGTTATCTGGAACCCAAGGGCTGCCAAGCATCTTGCTGAATTGGTTCTGTGGTGGACAGCTGATATTACAGGTGACTTGTCTCCCTGTAAAGTTTTCTGCACAGAGTTGAGTCTTCTGTAATTGAGATGGAGCAAGTAAAGCTTTAAGGAGGAGTCTGTTAAATTACCAGCTTCTTTTTTTAACAACATTTGTGAGGAAACTGCAGGGCAGGTAGACTTTAATGATAACTACCAACCCAGTTGCATGACTTCATTCTTCAGGTCTTGTTCTCTTAGTGCTCTTAGATCTTATGGTCTTAAAATGCACCATTTCTTTTCTAAAGCCCATTTTTTCAAGAAACTGGTTTCAAATGTAGTGGTGCTTTGTATAAACTCACTCCTGCTTCCCCAAGTTAAATAAAACACTGAGCACCACTCCAGGACTGCTAGAAGACCACTTGTGCCATCAAATATGTCCTGTTCTTAATGTCCAAAGCCTGAGTAATGCTTGTTCTCTCAAGGCTATGGTTCATGACCACCTGGTGCTTGGTTATAAAGGCAGCTGTAAAAACCAAGTAGAAAGAAGACACACAGGGTAGAGATAAAAACTGAAAATGGTACCAAAGTACTGTGTGGCCTTCATTTGGGCAGTTAGGGTCCTCCCATGGATGAGTGCTCCAACTGAGGCTCTTGGTATGTCTCTGCAGGGTGGATGATGCTGAGGTGGTGCTGCTACAAGGGTCCTGGTTCTTCCCCTGCACTAGGGGAGTAGGAATAGATGAGCTAAACATCAGCAACTGCACAAGAAAGGGGAAAGGGGCACGTGTTAGGTGAGATCTCAGGGAGGAAAGATGTCCAAGCCTTTATTTTGGTTAGCAAAAAGCAGAACTACTTCTTTTTCTGATCTCCCTGCATCAGGCTGGAAGCTCCAGTGCAGCACCATGGAGAACTTTGGATAGGGCCATTGCTCCAGCAAACAGCTTCCTGAGGGCCTGCTGTCCATGTGTGCTCCTCTTGCAAGCCAGACCAGCCTAACCCTGAATTAAACTGCTCTTATCTGAAGGGTGCTGTAGAGCAGTAGCCCAGCAACAGCTGGGTATCTTCAACAGGAGCTAGGTCAGTTTATGTACTTCCCTGCTGCCCCATGTCTTGCAAACCCAGAGGTAAGCTGGAACACCTCCTCCATTCCTGTTCCTTCCTTAGTGTCCCCTCTGGCAGCTTTGCTACAGGTGCTTATGTTCCTGAAGCATTGACACAAGGGAGCTGGGGAAGGAATGACTAAATACACCCAGTGCAGACTACAGGGGGTAGGTCAGGAGCAGCCTAGCTCCTTAAACCACTGATGGGACTTCTGCTACTCCACAGGCTGATGGAGGGTGTCTGTTTTGAGCCTTTATCTCACAAGCAGCACGCTGGCTGCTGCTTCCTCCCATTGTGTCTCGGGTCAAGCTGTCTGAGTAGCTGCTTGCTCGGGCTGAGAATAGTGCAGACCCCAGGGGTTTGGCCTCTGCATCCTGCATGCTGGGTTCTTTCCTGCCTAAGGCTTGGAAAAAGCCTGGGAAAGGGTGTGTCCTCCAAAAGAGGTCGAAATGTGTTATTGGAGACTGTAGAGCTTATAAATAACTCAGAGGTTGGGCCAGGGGAAGAG
Source organism: Merops nubicus (assembly GCF_000691845.1). Taxonomy (NCBI): domain Eukaryota; kingdom Metazoa; phylum Chordata; class Aves; order Coraciiformes; family Meropidae; genus Merops; species Merops nubicus. The sequence continues at coordinate 2,937 of NW_008593991.1, read as the reverse complement.
CTTCTGTTTCCTCCCTGGTACAGTAGCTTTGAGTCCTCGTCTGCACAGGCTAGAAACAAAGTCCTGACCCTCTTGCTCCAGAGGTGGTGAATGCAGTAGGTGATTTAGCTAGGCCCTCTCTTTAAAGCAGGTGACAGAGGAATCAGTGTGGGGCATTGCAGCCTCTATTTTTGGTGGACCATTCATGATTTGAGTGTATTAACGTTGCAGCACTTTCTCCAAGTGCTTCCAATATCAGGTTCCTTTTCAGTATCCTCTGGGGCCTGTCGCTGAGCTCAGTGGGTTCAGGCTTGTATCTCTGGTAAATCAGTTCCTAGAAGTTGGATTTGATGATCTTAAAGGTCTTTTTCCAACCTAAACTAGCTGTCACTGAGCTGTTGTCTTCATTTTCTGACTATTTACAGAGGGATGATGAAAGATTCTCCTCCCAGACTTTTCTTTCTTTACATTTCACAGGTTCTTTTCCAGATGTGAGTTCCCCCCAGCCTGGTGATCCTCTTGGGATTTCAAGTGTGCAGTATCCTTATTGTCCTTGACTGCAGAGGAAGGGCCTGGGAGTATTTGGTTTCCTGCACGGCCCTTTCTCAGCCATGGGCAGGGTAGGACTCTCACGTTGTCCCTCATCTTCCTTCCCTTTTGTTTGACTTCATGGCTTTTTATCTGCAGTAACTGGAGCCAAGTAGGGGCAGAGTGGTAACTTAGGGGGACACCAACTCAAGGTGACAGCAGAAAGAACCTGGATGAGCAGTCTTCATCTTCCTCTGCTTAGCAGCTTGGTTTTTTCAGGGTTCTTGCAGTAGCATCCTGCTGTGTTACAAGGACCTTCAGCCATGAATAGGGGGTGTTCAGCATCATTCCACCCAGCACCTCCTATCAGCCTGTGTTGTCTCTGCAGCAGCACATGTTGCTGGCTGGTTTTGTGCAGTCAGAGAGGTAGTTGACACAACTCCCAGATTTGCTGCTCTTCAGAACACAAATAGTTCTGATCTGGGTTGAAAGGGGCAGCTCAGCAGGCTACCAACACTAGTTAGGACTCACCTTAAACACGTTGTTAACATCCAGACTTTACATCACCATTGAAATGTGAGTTTGGGGCTGACTTCTCAAGCTTCCCTGCTTGAAGAGAACCCTGGAGCAGTTGTTCTCAACCTGTATTCAGCTTTAGGGCTCATTGCTGCCTTTAGACTTCAAAGACTTGTCTGAAAGATTGCCTATACTTCCACTGGTGATTTCCTCCACTTAGACTGGGGAGGGGAGGAGTAGAGAGCTACAGAATAAGGGGTTGGAAGGGACCTCTGGGGATCACCTCATCCAAGCCTTTTGCCAAAGCCAGGTCACCCAGAGCAGGTTTCCCAGGATTGTGTCCAGGTGGGTTTAGAATCTCTCCAGAGCAGGAGACTCCACAGCCTCTCTGGGCAGCCTGCTCCAGGCTCTGACACCCTCACAGGAATGGATTTTCTCCTGATGTTGATGTGGAACTTTCTGGGTTCCAGTTTGTGTCCGTTGCCCCTTGTCCTGTTGCTGGGCACTGCTGAAAAGAGACTGACCCCATCCTCTTGCCCACTGCTCTTTAGGTTTTGATCAGTACTGATCAGATCCCTGAGTTTTCTCTTTTCCAGGCTCAACAGCCCCTGGGCTCTCAGCCTTTCCTCCTCATAGAGATGCTCCAGGCTCACCATCATCTTCACAGCCTGCACTGGACTCTCTCCAGCAGTTCCCTGCCTCCCTTGAACTGGGGAGCCCAGAACTGGACACAACAATCCAGAATGTGCCTTCGCGAGGGCAGAGTAGAGGGGCAGGAGAACCTCCCTTGACCTGCTGGTCACACTCCTCATAGTGCACCCGAGGAGACCTTTGGCCTTCTTGCCCACAAGGGCACATTGCTGGCTCATGGGGAACTTGCTGTTCACCAGGACTTCAAGGTCCTTTTTCCATCCAGCTGCTTTCCAGCAGGTCAGCCCCTCACCTGTACTACTGTAGGGGGTTATTCCTCCCCAGGTGCAGATTCTACATTTGCCCTTGTTAACTTCATGAAGTTCTCCTCCATCCAACTCTGCAGTCTGTCCAAGTCTCCCTGGACAACAGCACAGCCTTGTGGTCTGTCAGCCATTCCTCCCAGTCCTGTATCCCAGCAAACCTGCTGAGGATATGCTCCTTCCCTTCATCCAGGTCATTGATGAAGATGCTGAACAGGACTGGACCTGGTAATGACCTCACCACCAGCAACAGGCCTCCAGCTGGACTCTGCTCTGCTGACCACAACCCTCTGAGCTCTATGGTTTAGCCAGTTCTCAATCCATCTTGCTGTCCACTCATCTAACCCACACTTCTTGAGCTTACCTATGAGGATGTTAAGGGAGATGGTATCCAGGTAGACAACATCCACTGCTCTCCCTTCATCTACCCAGCTGGTCACACCCTCAAAGGCTATCAGACTAGTTAAGCTGTGGGACCTGTGCTCTCCTGGCCTGTGGTGTGGTCCAGGCTGCTGCCTGGCAGGCTGGGAGATCACTTGGCTGTGGAGATGTGCAGGAGCATCACTTTCTTGCAAAAGGCAGCTCACTTTACAAATGGCAAGAGCTGAGAAGGAAAGCAGAGTTAGAATAATCAATGCTGTGGCTGGTAATTCTGCTGGAGGACAAATTCCTGTTGTCTTCTGGTGTAGACCCAGTACATGCCAGTCTCATTGTTAACCTGGTTGGGTGGGGGTTCTCTCCCATCTTGTGCAGCTCTGTGTGCAGTAAACCAAGGTTTTCATTCCTTACAGATGCTAAACTTAAATATGACACATTCCTTGTTTGCTTGATGCATTGGTAAGTATCTACAACTTTTCCTAAACTAAATCTCAAGGGTGGACTGCTCTGCCTGAGCCATGGTAGCAAACACATGCCTACAGCTGCTGGAAAACTGAGCTGGCCCCAGTGAGTGGAGATGTGT